>NC_091293.1:4396090-4406090 GCF_038502225.1 Cherax quadricarinatus
AAAAACTCTTTATATTCTTACTTTAATAATAAAAATGCTTAATAATAAAAATGGTATACAGCACCTGCAAGTGCATGAGCAAGACAAGAGCGACTGATGGTTGTCTTTATTGTTAAATGTTGCGTCTTCACGGTAGACTTCCTCTCTCAGATACACATGAGAATAAATAATTTAATATTGGGGAGGTATAGATTATGTAATCAATCTATCAACCTTGATAGTGACCTTCACCAGTATGTATGTTGTCAGTGACCTTCACCAGTATGTATGTTGTCAGTGACCTTCACCAGTAAGTATGTTGTCAGTGACCTTCACCAGTATGTATGTTGTCAGTGACCTTCACCAGCATGTATGTTGTCAGTGACCTTCACCAGCATGTATGTTGTCAGTGACCTTCACCAGCATGTATGTTGTCAGTGACCTTCACCAGTATGTATGTTGTCAGTGACCTTCACCAGCATGTATGTTGTCAGTGACCTTCACCAGCATGTATGTTGTCAGTGACCTTCACCAGTATGTATGTTGTCAGTGACCTTCACCAGTAAGTATGTTGTCAGTGACCTTCACCAGTATGTATGTTGTCAGTGACCTTCACCAGTATGTTTGTTGTCAGTGACCTTCACCAGTATGTATGTTGTCAGTGACCTACACCAGCATGTATGTTGTCAGTGACCTTCACCAGCATGTATGTTGTCAGTGACCTTCACCAGTATGTATGTTGTCAGTGACCTTCACCAGTATGTATGTTGTCAGTGACCTTCACCAGTATGTATGTTGTCAGTGACCTTCACCAGTATGTATGTTGTCAGTGACCTTCACCAGCATGTATGTTGTCAGTGACCTTCACCAGTATGTATGTTGTCAGTGACCTTCACCAGTATGTATGTTGTCTGTGACCTTCACCAGTATGTATGTTGTCAGTGACCTTCACCAGTATGTATGTTGTCAGTGACCTTCACCAGTATGTATGTTGTCAGTGACCTTCACCAGTATGTATGTTTATTACAACCCAGGAATCCAAATGGCCTGTTATCCTGGGTGTAACTGGAGCAAAATAAACACAGCAGAAAAAGTTTAGACTTATATTATCCTTCACCAATTTAGAACAGCAATATGTACACTATGTACAGTGATAAGTATAGTGCACTCAACGGTAAGCAAGGCAGAAAAAGAAGCCACAAGACAGCAGACTGTGCTTCAACCAGCTCTAGAATGGGAATGACAAGGGTAGACAGGAGAGTGGTACCCACATAACCTCTGCGATTGCCAAAACCATCTTTTTATTGGCTAGAACCTGGTCACTAGTTGAGCTACGGGGCCCCATCATCAACTCTTAGCAACCTGGTTCGCTGGTTGGGGGAGATAGCCTGTAAACGAGGGTGTGTACATGCACCGAATAAAGGTTACGTACTCTTTGCATGCCACACCCTCACCCCGAGAAGGCTCAGGATTAGGCTGCCACCTCCCAGTGGTAACCGTGCCACCATGGCACAAAATAATGGGACCGCCTTTCCTCTCCACCATCCAACTCTTAGATAGAGCTCAGCTTTTCTCGTGACAAAAAGCCAAACCCTAAACTCAAAGTGAGACAGCAGTCAGTCAGGCTAGCTTAGGTCCAAGACACGGGCAGACGGTAGCCCGCATCCCCTCACTAAAAAAAAAACCCACACCAGGGGATAAAAAAAAAAGATCGTGAAAAGAGGTTACCACAAATAATATAACATCCTAACCTAAATAAATAAAAATATTAGACTCTAGATAAAGAGTCCGCAAACACATTTTCTTTGCCGGCAATATATTTAATTCTGAGTGAGTATGGTTGCAGTCTTAGCATCCAGCTCATGAGCCTTGTGTTGTGGTTCTTCATGGCTTGGAGATATACTAGAGGATTGTGATCACTGTAGACAGTGACCACCTGCGATGTCTGGCCCACATAAACATCGAAATGCTCCAAAGCCAGTACCAGCCTTAGGACTTCTTTTTCAATGGTAGAGTAAGCCCTCTGATGTGGCTGGAACTTGGCCGAAAAGTACAGGCTGCAACTCCTCATTCTCGTTTTGTAATAGTACTGCCCCAACCCCAGACTCACAAGCATCAACCTGTAATGAAAAAGGTTTGGAGAAGTCTGGAGACAAAAGAATGGGTGCAGTACACAATAATCTTTTTGATTTATTAAAAGCAGTGTTACAGTCTGAGGTCCAATTAAAGGGAACTTTGTGACTGGTAAGAGAGGTAAGAGGGGCTATAATATCTGAGAAATTCTTACAGAATCTTCTGTAAAATCCTATCATGCCTAGGAAACGTTGAAGATATTTCCTATCATGAGGAACTGGATAATCTTTAATAGCAAGAACTTTAGCAAGTTTAGGTGCAACTTTACCACTTCCTACTTCATGGCCTAGAAAAGTGACAGTGGCCTGGCCAAAGGAAGATTTAGATAAATTAACTGTTAAATGGGAACTCTTAAAGGTCTCAAAAAGAGCCTTAAGTCTAAGTAGGTGTTGATCCCAAGTATCAGACACCACAACAATATCATCTAGGTATGCTGCCGTGCCTTCAAGTCCTTTAATAGCTTGATGGATAAGTTTCTGGAATGAAGAGGGGGAATTTTTCATTCCGAAGGGGGTAACTGTGTATTGATAATGACCTCCTGGAATTACGAAGGCAGAGATTTCCTTCGCCTTATCCGTCAAAGGTACCTGATAGTAACCTTTAAGGAGATCTAACTTGGACACAAAAGTAGCCTTACCCACAAAGTCAGTTACGTCATCCAGACGAGGAAGAGGGTAAGCATCTGTAATTGTGACCTCATTCACCTTACGGTAGTCTGTACACATACGAAACCCTCCATCAGCCTTCTTCACACGGTGAAGCCCATGGACTAGATGACTCCTCCACTAAACCATGCTTTAACAAAAATTCTACTTCCTGCTGAAGTAACCTTTGCTTTTCAGGATTAGCTCCTTAGGGGGAGAGTTTAATTGGTTTAGAGTTTCCCACATCTACATCATAACCTAACGTACATTTTTTCGGCACATCCGAAAAAATATTAGGATATGACTGTAGAAGCTCAGTTAAATTTGTTGCTTGCGTTTCAGATAGTCCCTCCATTAAAGGGCTAGGATCCTTGGGGAGGACAGAATTTGAAAGTTTAATATTAATTTCAGAGATAAAGTGCAAAGAATCAGAGTCGTCCTCAGAGGTAGAGGACAGAGTCATTACTGGGATTTTATCTGGTGTATGGAAATATTTTAATTGATTAATGTGGTAAGTTTTAGTTTTTGCGGTCTTGTCAATGGGAGCTACCACATAATTTACATCAGATAATCTACTTACAATCTGCATAGGTCCCGTAAATCTAGCTTTCAAGGTGTGGCCAGGTATAGGTTCCTGCACCAACACCTTGTCTCCTGGATGGAAGGAGCGGAATTTTGCACTTCTGTCATACCTCTGTTTCATCTTACTTTGAGCTGTCTTTGGGTTAGCCTTGGCTAACTGACGTGCCACCTGCAACCTTGAAGATGGGTTGTAGAGTGTTGAGCTAACATCTTCTCCCATCCATCCTTCTTTGAGCACCCGAAGAGGATCTCGTACATTGTGCCCAAAGATCAGCTCAATCGGACTATACCCTGTAGACTCTTGCACCGTCTCTCGTACTGAGAGCAGCAAAAAAGGTAGTGATTCATCCCAGTCTGTAGGAAAGTGCATGCAAAAAGTTCTCATCATAGTTTTTAACGTCTGATGGAATCTTTCCAAGGCGCCTTGGGACTGAGGATGATAGGCAGTGGATAATTTGTGGATTATCCATAACCTAGTTAATACTTCCCTAAATGCTTTGGCAGTAAAGTTAGTACCTTGATCACTTTGAATAGTTTTAGGAATGCCAAAACAAGAAATGAATTTGGTTAAAGCTTTGAGAATAGCTCTGGTATTAATACTACGCATGGGAATTGCTTCAGGATATCTGGTTACTTTATCCATAATCGTAAATAAATATTGATTTCCAGACTTTGACCTAGGTAGTGGACCTACACAATCTATAATTAAATCTGCAAAAGGTTCTTCATCAGCAGGTATAGGTTGGAGAGGTGCAGGTTTAATGGAATGTCCAGGTTTCCCTACTTGCTGACATTCTCGGCAACACCTAATATGATTCTCCACATCTTTCTTTAATTTTGGCCAATAAAATTCTTTTGTGATTCTATACAAGGTTTTTGTAATTCCTAAGTGACCTCCTAATGAAGTATTATGAGCTATATTTAATATTTGAGGTCTATACTTTGTTGGAACCACTAACCTGTTAAACAATTGCCGGCTCTCTATCTCCTTACCAGTCTCAGTGCAGACCAAATAATCATTTTTAACTTCATACTTGACCGGATGACCCAAAGAGGATTTACCCATGGCTGCCTGAAAAGCGAATTTTAAAGAAGGGTCCTTTCGTTGTTCCTCCCGGAAGGACAGTCCTTCGGGCATGGAAACAGAGACATCTGGCAATCCTGCAACCTGGGAATAGGAAGGTTTGATCGGGGTCTGTTCACTTGATTTACGAGGCTCCGGCCGGTGTGCCTCATAAAACAGCGTGGCTATTCCGAGATCGGAGTCGTCCAAGGATAGGTCAACATTCTCTCCAGACAACCCTTGGGATGTTGCCCGAGTTATGGCCAACACCGGAGAAGAATTACTCATTATAGGTTCAGGACACGCACTAACAGTAGCAATGTTATTACCCAGTAACAACATGGCACCTTTCATGGGGAATCCTTTTGAGACACCTACAGTCAAGTACCCAGTGTAATATTTGCACTGTACATAAATTTTATGCAAAGGGACAGAATATATAGCTCCTCCAAATGCTTCTAATAAAACAGAGGAATTCAAGGAAGTGTTCTCTGAAAGGGGTAATATTCCTTCTCTTACAAGTGAGCAATATGCTCCAGTATCTCTAAAGGTCTTCAGTTGTTTCTGAGTTTTCCTGAAGGGAAATAAGACTCTTGCAATAATAAGGGGCCATACCTTTTTCTACTTCTCAAGGGGACATGTTACTAGGGATATTAGAGATTTTCCCAATGGGTTGGGGTTTGTGGGGGCAGTTGGGACGGATATGACCTACTTTGTTACAGAGGAAGCAGACGACAGGCTTGCCCTTTACTCCCTGCTGACGTTGCAAATGGTGGCGTTCTGGCTGGTGTCTCTCTGGATACTGTTGTCGAGATGCACCATGAGTAGTTTGCCTCTCCGCAGGTGCACCATAAGTTGAGAAGCGTGGCTCACCAGGTGACTTAGTTGGCTGACGTAGACGTTCTCTCTCCGGCTGGCACTTCATTCTCCAAGGTTGACGATCTCTGCTCATGCCAGGCTGTTGAAAAGAGAGACGGGACCGCTCGGACAAGGAGCTGTTAGTTTTGAAGGTATCAGCCAACCTGGCTGCCTCCAATGCAGTGGTTAAGTCACGATCCTGCAGAAAGACTCGAACCTCTGGTCCCACAGACTCCAGCAGGTTATCAATCAGAATAAGCTGTACCAGCTCCTCAAAAGTAGAGACACCACTTGCTTTATACCAGCTGGTAAAAGCTTTGGTTTGCTCTCTCACAAAGTCCACTAGGGATTGACCAAGCTGTCGTCTGCCCAGCTTAAATTTTTTTTTATATTTGGCTGGGATACATGTATATGCTCCCAACACTGTGGTCTTCACTACTTGATAATCAGAAAATTCAGCGTCATTTAATACTGACGTAAATTCCTGTGCCTTACCCAATAATGCTGTATGAACCAACGATGCCCAATGCTGTTCCGGCCACCTCAAGGCTCGAGCCTGATTTTCGAAGCTTTCGAGAAAAATTTCTGGTTCGACCTCATTGAAGCAGGGAACAAACTGTACTGCTTTCTGTAAACTAAAATTATTTACAGAATGCGAAAACTGCCTCCTTTCTCTTTCCCTATCAAATTCTTCCCTTGCGAATGCTCTCTGTTCCCTAGTTTGTTCAAGATTGATTTTTGCCAGCTCAAGTGCCAACGACGTTGATTCACCTTGAGACAGCCCAGCTGCACTATACTGATCATTTTGCTCCGTAGGTGTATCATCTTCCTCCTGCGAGAACATAGTAGTTTTTGCCCTAGCTCCCGTAGAGGGAGGAGTCTGATGTGCCATCTCTTCTTCTATAAGTTTGTTAGCAATCAGTGAACGCAGTTGCGCAGCTGTGAGAGTGCGTTTGTATTTAATGCCAATGGAACGAGCAATTTTCCAACAATGCTGTAGGGACAATTTAGGTAGGTTATGCAAAGTATATGCCGACACCAGACGTCTGACTCGTCTAGGTGGCATAAGCTATTCGCTATGCACAGTACGATTGCAGAATACCCCAATGTAACACGTTAATTTGCAGAACACGCTTAGCTATGCACAGTACGATTGCAGAATACGCATACAAG
Organism: Cherax quadricarinatus; assembly: GCF_038502225.1. NCBI lineage: Eukaryota > Metazoa > Arthropoda > Malacostraca > Decapoda > Parastacidae > Cherax > Cherax quadricarinatus. The sequence continues at coordinate 4,402,523 of NC_091293.1, forward strand.
CAAAGCCGACTGCAAAATTCTCCACACCGAACAGGCTAGTAACAACTGACAGGCAAAATTTGTAAAGCAATGCCAGACAGCTACACTGTTCTAGAAGATTGACTGTAGCGAAGCGAGCACACCGAACAAGCTAGTAGCGAGCTGTTGAACGATCATGCAATAGCAAGGCTGACCATAAAGCAAATGACACGCAAAATTTGTAAAGCATAGGCAAAGCTAATGCAATGCTAGACAGCAAGCTGCACAATGTTCCTGCTACGAGCTTCACCCTAAGCTCAACCGTTTCTCTAAGTCCAGCTCCAGCTCTCGGACAGGCTACCCATATTACAACCCAGGAATCCAAATGGCCTGTTATCCTGGGTGTAACGGGAGCAAAATAAACACAGCAGAAAAAGTTTAGACTTATATTATCCTTCACCAATTTAGAACAGCAATATGTACACTATGTACAGTGATAAGTATAGTGCACTCCACGGTAAGCAAGGCAGAAATAGAAGCCACAAGACAGCAGACCGTGCTTCAACCAGCTCTAGAATGGGAATGACAAGGGCAGACAGGAGAGTGGTACCCACATAACCTCTGCGATTGCCAAAACCATCTTCTTATTGGCTAGAACCTGGTCACTAGTTGAACGACAGGGCCCCATCATCAACTCTTAGCAACCTGGTTCGCTGGCTGGGGGAGATAGCCTGTAAATGAGGGTGTGTACATGCACCGAATAAAGGTTACGTACTCTTTGCATGCCAGTGTCAGGTACATTAACATTTAATAAGATATTACAAATATGTACAAGTAAGTGTGTATGCGTGTAAGTGCTCTTAAGTAGTTAGCTATGTCTCAAGACTCGAATAAGACTTAAACAAGTGACTGACAAAGTCCTCAAATAAACTAACTTCTTGACCGACTGGCAACCCGAACAGTCTGCTTGAACAACAAAGAATGCTAAGCCCAATAGCAATGCAATATCAAGCGACTGCGACACAGAATCAGGAACTGGGAAATAATATAACGACACTAAGTAGGGACCTTCTGCAGATCCTCCACCAAAGTTACAAAACTCCCATAAAACTGAATCTACGTTCAGCATAGGAAAAACTGTGACTGTGACAATACACAGGAACCAGTACAAAATTAGGTCAGAAGCTATAGCTCGGGACCTGAGATGTTCAGAGTGTCAATGTGACACACAACCTCAGTACAACGTCGAAAATCACAAAGTCTATACAATGTTCTGTGAACAAAGTTCTACAGAACTAACAAGAATAATGAGACAGACAATCTGTCCAACCAGCAAGCGAGTCTCCAGCAGACTGACAATTTCACGAGAGGTGAGGACACCCCCCCCTCGATCACGTGATAGCTACGTGGACAACTGCAGCTCAGAAGCCGGCAGTATAACGAGCGACAAGCGATAATTACAGTAGTTTGACAATCAAGACTAACTGAGCACATATTATGTACATCCTAACAACATAAGCTAAGTCAAATAACAATATAAGGCAATACATTTGCGATTTAGCTATTATCGCAAATATAAGCAATATAAAATTATATGAAAAGGTAATATACATTACATATATACATAACAATCATTGTAACCCATTCAGGGGTTGCAACATGTGTGTTGTTAGACACTGACCTTCACCAGCATGTGTGTTGTTAGACACTGACCTTCACCAGCATGTGTGTTGTTAGACACTGACCTTCACCAGCATGTGTGTTGTTAGACACTGACCTTCACCAGCATGTGTGTTGTTAGACACTGACCTTCACCAGCATGTGTGTTGTTATACACTGACCTTCACCAGCTTGTGTGTTGTTAGACCACCACCACCACCACCACCACCACCACCACCACCACCACCACCACCACCACAATCACCACCACCATCACCAACACCACCACCACCACTACCACCACCATCACCACCATCAACACCACCACCACAATCACCAATACCAAAAAAACCATCACCACCACCATCACCACCACCACCACCATCAACACCATCACCACCTCGACCATCACCACCACCACCATCACCACCTTCACCACCATCACCATCACCACCACCATCACCACCACCATCACCACCATCACCATCACCATCACCACCACCATCACCACCATCACCACCACCATCACCACCATCACCATCACCACCACCACCACCACCACCACCACCACCACCATCACCACCATCATCACCACCATCACCACCACCATCACCACCACCACCACCACCACCACCACCATCACCACCACCACCACCATCACCACCACCACCACCACCACCACCATCACCACCACCACCACCATCACCACCATCACCACCACCACCACCACCACCATCACCACCACCACCACCACCACCACCACCATCACCACCACCACCACCACCACCACCATCACCACCACCACCACCATCACCACCACCACCACCACCACCACCACCATCACCACCACCATCACCACCACCACCACCACCATCACCACCACCACCACCACCACCATCACCACCACCACCACCACCACCACCACCATCACCACCACCACCACCACCACCACCATCACCACCATCACCACCACCACCATCACCACCACCATCACCACCACCACCATCACCACCACCACCACCATCACCACCACCATCACCACCACCACCACCACCACCACCACCACCACCACCATCACCACCACCACCACCACCACCATCACCACCACCACCATCACCACCACCACCACCACCACCACCACCACCATCACCACCACCATCACCACCACCACCACCACCACCACCACCACCACCACCACCACCATCACCACCACCACCACCATCACCATCACCACCACCACCACCACCACCACCACCATCACCACCACCACCATCACCACCACCATCACCACCATCACCACCACCACCACCACCACCACCACCATCACCACCATCACCACCACCACCATCACCACCACCATCATCACCACCACCACCACCACCACCACCATCACCACCACCACCACCACCACCATCACCACCACCATCACCACCACCACCACCACCACCACCACCACCATCACCACCACCATCACCACCACCACCACCATCACCACCACCACCACCACCATCACCACCACCACCATCACCACCATCACCACCACCACCACCACCACCACCATCACCACCACCACCATCACCACCACCACCATCACCACCACCACCACCACCACCACCACCACCACCACCACCACCACCACCACCACCATCACCACCACCACCATCACCACCACCACCACCACCATCACCACCACCACCACCACCACCACCACCACCACCACCACCACCATCACCACCACCACCATCACCACCACCACCACCACCATCACCATCACCACCACCACCACCACCATCACCACCACCACCACCACCACCACCACCACCACCATCACCACCACCACCACCACCACCACCACCATCACCACCATCACCACCACCACCACCACCACCATCACCACCACCATCACCACCACCACCACCACCACCACCATCACCACCACCACCACCACCAC
>NC_091293.1:4411090-4426090 GCF_038502225.1 Cherax quadricarinatus
TTCCTCAATAAAGATACCCAAGAGTTGCACATGTGTCTAATTTATCAACATGTCGGTTCTCTGAACCATTCATCTACAAACCTGTCAGACACTGCAACTTCTTGGGATCTTAATACTTAGGAATTCTTCGCTTGCCTAATTCTTGGGCACGACCTACTTCCACATTGAACAAATGTGACACCACCTATGACTGCTTCACCTCTCCTGCCTACGGTTTATAAGCTGCTTCTCCGCTGATATGCCGTATTCTATTCAAGATTGATGGACTGAACACATCGACTCAAGGTTGAGGGACTGATTACCTCATTCTCCTCCTGTTCTTCAAGTTTCTCCTATGTATGGACTGATGAAATGTGTTCCTTATTTAATGACTATTTTTTGTCAGTTTTTACACAGGAAGATGTAAATGAGATTCCAGTAATTAACAATTATTTAGTTCCTGATGAATTCAAGTTAACTAATATTACTGTCACGAGGGACATGGTTATTAAACAGATAGACAAACTGAAACAAAATAAGTCCCCGGGACCCGATGAGTTGTTTTCAAGGGTACTTAAGGAATGCAAGATGGAGCTTAGTCAGCCATTAACGAGTGTATTCAATACGTCCATCCTTACCAGTGTTGTGCCAGAGATGTGAAAGTTGGCTAATGTGGTTCCTATATTCAAATCAGGGGATAAGTCCACTCCTTCAAATTACCGTCCAATAAGCCTGACATCTATAGTGGGCAAGTTATTAGAATCAATTATAGCTGACATTATCAGAAGTCACCTTGAAGAGCATAACTTGATAAATGAATCTCAGCATGGATTCACGAGAGGTCGTTCCTGCCTGACAAACTTACTGACGTTCTTCAATAGAACATTTGAGGCAGTTGACAGTGATAAGGAATATGATATTGTTTATTTGGATTTTAGTAAAGCCTTCGACAGAGTACCTCACAAGAGACTCTTAAGAAAGTGGCAGCTCATGGTATAGGAGGTAAAGTTCTAGCATGGATTGAGGCATGGCTTACCAATAGAAAGCAGAGAGTTACCATTAATGGAGTGAAATCTGATTGGGGATTAGTCACTAGTGGCGTTCCAAAAGGATCAGTTTTAGCCCCTCTCTTGTTCATAATTTACATTAATGACCTTGATGAAGGGATTACTAGTGACATGAGTAAGTTTGCTGATGATACAAAGATAGGCCGTATAATTCACTCTGAGGAGGATATCAATGAACTCCAAGGACGATTTGAACAAATTAATGTCTTGGTCTGAGAAATGGCAGATGAAGTTTAATGTGGATAAGTGTAAGGTACTTGCCCTTGGTAATGAAAATAACCCGCTTATATACTGTAGTGAGGTGACGTGAAGCAGGTGGAGGCGGGGTCATAGTGGTACCATCCACTAGTCGAAGTAGGTCTTCGTCCAAAGGTTGAACAAGTGTTGAAGAATTCTTTGTAACAAGATCCCATGATGCTGCAGTGTCTGACAGTTGTGATGAATGGTTTGAAAAACCGACAAGTTGAAGATTGAGACACTTATGCAGCATATGGGAATCTTTATTCAGGAAACGTTTCGCCACACAGTGGCTTCATCAGTCCAATACAAAGAGGAAGGCGTAAGGAGAGGAGGAGAATGAGGTAATCAGTCCCTCAACCTGGAGTCGATGTGTTCAGTCCATCAATCTTGTAGAATGTACAGCATAGGGCCGTAGACGTGGCTTATATACTGTAGTGAGGTGACGTGAAGCAGGTGGAGGCGGGGTCATAGTGGTACCATCCACTAGTCGAAGTAGGTCTTCGTCCAAAGGTTGAACAAGTGTTGAAGAATTCTTTGTAACAAGATCCCATGATGCTGCAGTGTCTGACAGTTGTGATGAATGGTTTGAAAAACCGACAAGTTGAAGATTGAGACACTTATGCAGCATATGGGAATCTTTATTCAGGAAACGTTTCGCCACACAGTGGCTTCATCAGTCCAATACAAAGAGGAAGGCGTAAGGAGAGGAGGAGAATGAGGTAATCAGTCCCTCAACCTGGAGTCGATGTGTTCAGTCCATCAATCTTGTAGAATGTACAGCATAGGGCCGTAGACGTGGCTTATATACTGTAGTGAGGTGACGTGAAGCAGGTGGAGGCGGGGTCATAGTGGTACCATCCACTAGTCGAAGTAGGTCTTCGTCCAAAGGTTGAACAAGTGTTGAAGTCTTTCAACAAGTCCCATGATAAGCCACGTTCGAGTGAGAAGCGATCAAGCGACTTAGCTCGAGTGGTGACGTGTGCTTACCTAACACATCGACGATCTCGCCTCTCTCGAAATTACCCCGTGTTGAGTAGTGCTTTGAGTAGTGCTTGCTGGACCTTCGTCTTCCTCTCCACCATCAGGATTGGTGCGTCGGTGGTTGCCGACCGAAGGGCAGGAAGCCTCTTGCTGCCTGAATTCTCTTCGCCTGTTGACTGCACGCCATACAGCCAGTCTCGCCACCACTCAGGATATACAGTGCTCCATCAAGCTACAGTTCACCTCCTCAGTGTCCTGCGCCAGGCAAGTACGTGTGTCTACTTACACGTACTTGCCTAGCTGAGTACTCTCACTTTTTGGCCGATTGTCACCTCCAATTACATCTTTTCGTAATTAGACGATGCCTTCGTTGCCTTCCACCTCCCACCCCCCTTCCACTCTCCCCCAACCTCCCACACCTGCCTCTGCTTCTACTAAATCCAATTCCTTCTCGCTAAACCTCAAATTTTCTAATCCTGATGCCACTATCTGTCCGGAAAATTTATTATATCAGATCACTGGTGCACCTCAACTTAAAGTCTTCAAAACCAACTCAGGCTTCAAACTCCTTCTTGACAAACATTCCTACGAAGCGTACACCTCAAGCGATACCAGACAAAAACTTCTCAACGCAGGCTTCACCATTATTTGGACTCCTGAGCACCGTGCCAAAAGCACAGTCATTGCTAAACACGTAGACTACTCTCTCCTGACAGCCTATGACACAGACAAAGAAGACTTAATAAAAGATATCAGTACTAAGAACAAAGTCTCTGTTGACGATATTTACAGACCAGAAAACTCTACCATTCTCAAAATACGCTGTTCTACTCCTGCTGACGCCTCTACACTCTTCAGTCAAGGAATCTTTGCCAAGACCATCCGCATTCCTCCAAACGCTCTCTTCACTCCGAACTTCCACCCAATCACACAATGTCTTAAATGCTACAAATTCGGCCACGACAAAAACACATGCACATCTACACAAGTCTGCTCCAGATGTTCAGCAACTGGCCACTTCTGGAATACTTGCAACCTCCCCCTTAAATGTTCTAACTGCGGCGGGTCACACACTGCAGTTGCAAATTCCTGCCCTTCTAGAAAGCACATTCTCTCCTCCCTCAGAGCAAACCAACCTCCCTCCCTACCCAACCCCTTCCCTGCTCCTCCCTCCCCTTCCTTACCTCCCTCCCCTTCCACACCTCCCTCCCCTACCCCCAATGCCTGGGCCTCCCCACGCACTTGGTCTACCTCTTCTACTCTACACACATCAAACACCAACACACAGACTACAAGCACTTCTCCTTCTACACCCACACTAGACTACAAAACTAACTGTCAACTTGCCACTGCTGCCCACTCTGCGATGGTAATCTCACAAGCTTACCAATCAGACTACTCACATGTCCTTAACCTAATCTTGTCTGCTAACAATCTTCCCTCTTTAATTATCCCTCCTTCCTGCTTCTCTTCCAAGCCTCCTACAACCTCTCCCTCCTTCCTCTCTCCCACCCCCCCACTTCCTACTCCCACCAGCTCTCCTCCTCCACTACCTCTCTTCACTACTTCTACACCTCCCACCAACACCCCTACTGCTACTGCTACGACCACCCCTCCCCCCACTTCCTTACCCACTTCATCCCCTTCCAAAGCTTCCACTTCCTCACAGCTTACCAAAACTTCCACTTCCTCTGCATCCACCTTCGCCCACTCCACCACAACCAAAACCTCATCCAGGTCCAACTCCACCTCCTCCAGACAAAATCCACTCAAACCTAAACCTACCCCAACTTCTAACGGACAGACCAAAGAACATAAAAACAGATCCATCTCTTCCTCCCCCTCCAGGAAACGGGTCCGTAGCACCTACAAACACACATCCACTGATGGCACCACTATCACGGGCTTTAATCCAAACTCCTCCCCCGACATTAACTTTGCTAAGACGAAACCATTAAATCACGTTTAAGGCGATTCAGTTCAACGTACGTTCTTACTTTACAATTAGACACCTACTGGCCGAGCTCCTTGAAGCAGAGAGGCCAGATATTGTTTTGCTAAACAGTACCTGCCTCAAAGCCCCTCAATGTATCCGCCATTATGGTTATACTGCACTACAGTCCCCCTATGATCCCCACGATGGGGTTGCCATCCTTGTCAATTCCAACATAAAACATGAATTTCTCCCAATCCCTTTTATTCACCAACACTGTCTTGCGGTCAGAATACACACCCACCTTGGCCCCTTTATCTTTTTCACCACCTATGCTCGCCCAAACACTACTCTCAACATACACGACCTCTCCTTAGTCTTCAACTACACCAACACACCAACTTACCTACTAGCTGACATGAATGCCAAACACACTGCCTTTCATCACACCAGTAACAACCAACTTGGTCACCAATTACTCAACTTCACAAACCATAAACACCTAATTCATCTTGGCCCAGACTTCAATACCTTCTTCAACCACACGGGCCAAGGCAAACCAGACATCATTCTGGCAAACCGAGCCAGCTCTCTATTTCAACATTACATCTCACCTGGCCCTATTACAGGCTCTGATCACATCCCAGTCATCTTACACATCTCCTCCAACCCTATCCTCATTCCAACCACACCTTCATTCTCCTACAAGAACGCTGACTGGGATGCTTTCAAACAACACATAGACAATATTAACCTCACCTATGACTACAACAACAAACCTATCTCTGACATCGATACTCAACTTGATCTCATCCAGGACACCATTACACAAGCAGCCAACATCGCAATACCAAAGAAAACTCACACCACTCGTTATTCCTTCAAACCGTCACTCAGAACAAGAAGACTAATTATCTGCTACCACAACCGCTTCCTCTACAACACACATAGATTTAATCAAGTCCGATTAGATCTCACTTACCTTAGAAACAACATTTTACACAGCCTAGACCAAGACCACAACAATCACTGGTCACGACTAATACAACAAGCGGACAGGCAGCGTGTTAAAAACACTAAAGCCTTCTGGAACTTTATCAAAAAAATCAGAGGCACTACTCCCACCAACAAATTCAAACACATCACCCACAACAACACACACATCTCAGACCCACAGGCTGCTACCAACATCTTCAAACACATCTGGGAGAACATCTTCCACGCTCACCCACCTCACCCTAACGTTATTCAACACATTCAGAACATAGAACACTGGAACACTGCACACACACAAGAAACAACACCAGACAGCCACATACATCTAGACACTCTTACCTCCTCCCAAGAACTCGACACTCCTTTCACCAACACAGACATTAAAACTCTCCTCAGACACCTTCCTCCAAAGGCTCCTGGTGCCTCTGGCCTAAACCATATTATCCTGAAACACCTTCCTGACTCTATCATTACTGCCTACACAAACCTCCTCAATGCCTCCCTTGCCTCTGGATACTTCCCTTCCCTCTTCAAAGCTGCTACTGCTATCCTCCTTCCTAAACCCAATAAAGACCACTCTGACCCTAGAAACTATCGCCCTATCAGCCTCCTCGAAACTTTAGGAAAACTCTTTGAAAAACTCATTAATCATCGCCTTCGCAGATACCTGGAACATAATTCTCTACTTTCAGATGGCCAGTTTGGCTTCAGAACACACAGATCCACACAGGATGCCATTAACATCATTCTCAACTACATCCACATAAACACAAAACAAAGAAACAGGACAGCCCTGGTTGCAAAAGACGTTGAAAAAGCTTTTGACACTGTGTGGCACGAGGGGCTCAAGTACAAACTCTGCACTAACTTCAACCTGCCTCTCAATACTCGTAAACTCCTCTGCAACTTCCTAGACGGCCGTACCATGAGAATCAAATTCCAAGGCTGTTACTCTGACTACTTCACACTAAATGCTGGAGTACCCCAGGGATCTGTCCTTTCCCCTACCCTCTACATTTTATACACTAACGACATTCCAACACCTATATACCACAACTCCATCACACTAGCCTATGCAGACGACATTACACAACTTATCACTCATGCCAATATAGATACACTCACACACAAAACACAAAATGAGGTTGACAGGATAGCCATCTGGGAACAAAAATGGAGGATCAAAACCAATGCAGCAAAATCCAGCATTACGTATTTTAACTACAGGAAACGTGATCCTCCATTACCTGTCGAACTCAGAACAGCTGACACCCGCACTTACTTCCCTATCACACAATCTGTCACTGTCCTTGGCGTTAATCTTGACTACCTTCTTCGTTTACACGGACACATTCACTCAAGGCATGCAATAGCTAGTAAGGCCCTTGCGGGCCTCTACAAGCTGAAACATGCCTCTCAACGCACCAAACTACACCTCTACAAATCCCTAATACGTCCTCTGATAACTTACTCTCCTCTAGCCCTCTCTCTTGCAGCAAAAACAAACTTACTTAAACTGCAGCGTGTCCAGAACAAGGCGCTGCGCTGGGTGCTTGATGTCAGATGGGAGGACTTCGCCACAAGCGAGTCTCTCCATGCCCAGTTAGACGTCCCTGCGCTGAATCTGTACTGGAAGAGGCTCAGTGACAGACAGATAGACAAACTTGAGACACGACATGACTACTGGACCTCTCTCCTTGACGAAGACATTCGCAGACCCACAAACCAACACAACCTTTTCTACTCCTTGCATGATCCTGCTCCTAACCCTACTTACAAATAACCTTGGATCCGCTGACAGGTACCTTCTAAGACAGGTACCATTCTCTGACCCACGTTCGCCTTAGCTTTTTTGGGTTAAGACATGACTCAGTTCTGCACTCCTCTCTAGCTCTAAAGGTCGCAAGTCCCTTACTCCCAGCTCACCCCACCGGAGTCCCAACAGAAGAACCGGAATTTCTCTTTTCAATATCTGTCCCACGATCGCCTTTGCTGCTGGGTTAAGCCCTGGCTCTATTTCTACGACTAAGAACACTCCTCTCCAGCACTATTCTTCGTCTGTCCCGTCTTCCCCGCTCATCCCATTTGGGATCTTACCTGAACTTTCGTTCGTTCGTTCACATGTTCTTATGTTCTTATGAAGCCACTGTGTGGCGAAACGTTTCCTCAATAAAGATACCCAAGAGTTGCACATGTCGGTTCTCTGAACCATTCATCTACAAATACATATATATATAATATATATATATATATATATATATATATATATATATCTATATATATATATATATATATATATATATATATGTCGTACCGAATACGTAAATCTGGTCAATTAGCAAGAACTCATTTAAAATTAAGTCCTTTCTAAAATTTTCTCTTATACGTTTAAAGATATATATATATATATATAGTTATATTATATATATATATATATATATATATATATATTATATATATATATCCTTCAAGGGATATCTTTTGGGATTCTCTATCCTACAAAGTGTGTTTTTTTGGATTCCCTTTTTTAAGGATTTTTTTTTTTTTTTTTTGGGTTCCTTAACCTTCAAGGGGTTAGGGAGTGAGAGGGGTTGGATCTGAGTGGGACTTGCAAATGAGTGGATAGAGTTATCAGAGCTTATTTCTTGGGTAGCATTGAAAATTGGGTTGGGCAAATGTTTTGTTAGTGGGATGGATTGTAACGGACCTGCTTAGTATGGGCCAACAGGCCTGCTGCAGTGCTCCTCCTTTCTTATGTTCTAATGTTCTTATATATTTTTTTCATTAATGTTAATGTAAAAAATTTTAATTTTGCACCAAAAGAATCTTAGGAAACTTACCTAACCTTATTATAACAAGTGCAATTTATTTTAGCCTAACCCAACTAAATATATTTTAGATTTGTTTACAGTAATTTATTACTAAACAAACACAGTGAAATATATTTTTTTTCGTTAGGTTAAGAATGATTTTGGCGAAATTATTGCATACACAAATTTTCACTTGTCTTATATGGCAAGATGAGCGTTGCTATTTAAGCCAAGATCGCAAGTTCTGCCTATTCGGCACGATATATATATATATATATATATATATATATATATATATATATATATATATATATATATATATATATATATATATATATATATATATATATATATATATATATATATATATATATATATCTGTCCCTCCCTTTCTCCCTCACTCCCTACCTACATTCATCTCTTTCTCCCTTCCTCCCTCCCTTTCTCACTACCTTATTCGTTTCCTATTTGCATCCCCCCCTCCCTTTGCTTCCTCCTTCAACTTTTCTCCATTTCTTTTCCCCTGCCTTCTTCTCTGCTCCTCTACTTCTATACTTCCTTCCTTACCCCTCCTTCCTCTTCTCCCACTTCACTTCCCTTCCCTCCCTCCCTTTCTGCCACCAACACTCCACCAAAGGCAACTTCATCTCTTGTACACTTCTTCACCCTCTCTACTCTGACCCATTTCAATTCCTCTTGGGAAATCCCTTCTCTCTCTCTCTCCCCCCCCCCTCTCTCTCTCTCTCTCTCTCTCTCTCTCTTTCTCTCTTTCTCTCTCTCTTCTTTTACAAGTGAACCCTCCCCTAATCTCCCATTCCTCTCCCATCTCCCCTCACCTCTCTCTCACCTCCCCTCCTTCGCCTCTTTAATAACTTATATAATAGCTACCAGCACTCTTGCGACCCCTGACGCTCTCCAAGATTTCTCCTTCAAGGGGAAGTGATTTTAATCCATGGAAGTGGAATTAACCCTCAGGATTCATGAATCAGGCCTATTTACCTCCCATTCCCCAGACGAGGTATGAGCCCTTCCAGATTAACACTTCTAAGTGAAGGTTATAATAATAATAATAATAATAATAATAATAATAATAATAATAATAATAATAATAATAAAAATAATAACAACAACAATAATAATAATAATAATAATAATAATAATAATAATAATAATAATAATAATAATAATAAAAATAATAACAATAATAATAATAATAATAATAATAATAATAATAATAATAGTAATATTCTTCTTCTTCTTCTTCTTCTTCTTCTTATTATTATTATTATTATTATTATTATTATTATTATTATTATTATTATTATTATTATTATTATTATTTGTAGATGAATGGTTCAGAGAACCGACATGTTGATAAATTAGACACATGTGCAACTCTTGGGTATCTTTATTGAGGAAACGTTTCGCCACACAGTGGCTTCATCAGTCCATACAAAGGAGAATCTTGAAGAACAGGAGGAGAATGAGGTAATCAGTCCCTCAACCTTGAGTCGATGTGGTCAGTCCATCAATCTTGAATAGAATACGGCATACGTGCTGAGAAGGAGCTTATAAACCGTTGGCAGGAGAGGTGCAGCAGTCATAGGTCGTGTAACATTTGTTCAATGTTGAAGTAGGTCGTGCCCAAGAATTAGGCAAGCGAAGAATTCCCAAGTATTAAGATCCCAAGAAGTTGCAGTGTCTGACAGGTTTGTAGATGAATGGTTCAGAGAACCGACATGTTGATAAATTAGACACATGTGCAACTCTTGGGTATCTTTATTGAGGAAACGTTTCGCCACACAGTGGCTTCATCAGTCCATACAAAGGAGAATCTTGAAGAACAGGAGGAGAATGAGGTAATGACTGCTGCACCTCTCCTGCCAACGGTTTATAAGCTCCTTCTCAGCACGTATGCCGTATTCTATTCAAGATTGATGGACTGACCACATCGACTCAAGGTTGAGGGACTGATTACCTCATTCTCCTCCTGTTCTTCAAGATTCTCCTTTGTATGGACTGATGAAGCCACTGTGTGGCGAAACGTTTCCTCAATAAAGATACCCAAGAGTTGCACATGTGTCTAATTTATCAACATTATTATTATTATTATTATTATTATTATTATTATTATTATTATTATTATTATGATTATTATTATTATTATTATTATTATTATTATTATTATTATTATTATAATTATGTATTATTAAAACATTCATTGTGAAGTGTTCATCAGGTAGGGCTCACACCTCGCCTATACAATGGGAGGTAAATAGGCCTGATTCATGAAACCTGAGGGTAACTTCCCCTTCCCTGTCCTAAGGATAAAGTAGTATTCAGAGAGAAGCTAGAGGTGGTACTCAACAAGAACCACAAGGTGGTACTCAACAAGTACCACAAGGTGGTACTCAACAAGTACCACAAGGTGGTACTCAACAAGTACCACAAGGTGGTACTCAACAAGTACCACAAGGTGGTACTCAACAAGAACCACAAGGTGGTACTCAACAAGTACCACAAGGTGGTACTATTGCGATCCCTGAATGGGTCACAATGTATATAATGTATATTACATGTTCATATAATTTTATATTGCATATATTTGCGATATTAGCTAATATTATTATTTGACTTAGTTATTATTATTTGGATCTAGTTATATTATTAGGTAGGATGTAACATTTATATATTATTCAGTGCTCATAGTTCGAGTGTTAAGAAGCTGACAGCATTGTCTAACTATTGTGTTTTCTCTCCACTCGTTACGCTGCCGGCTTGTGTGTTGCTGGGCAGCAGCAGTCCACGAAGAGTCACGTGATCAGGGGGGGTGATCACAACTCACCTGGAGAGTAGTCTGCCTAGCCTGCTCTGTCTATTGTCTGTTTGACGTTCTTCTAGCAAGATGTACCTCTACTGCTCTCCCCTGTGGGCCCTTATTGGAAGATCGTCTCTGTCGCTTTCTTGTTGTTGGTTCTGTGTAACTCTGTTAACAGGAGATACCCTATACTTTGATTTTCGACGTTGTACTGAGATTGTGTGTCGCATAGACACTCTGAGAAACTCAGGTCTTGAGCTGAATCTTCTTACCAAATTTATACTGGTATCTGTGTGCTGTCACAGTCGAGGATTTTCTTATGCTGAACTTAAATTCAGTAGTATGGGAGTTTTGTGACTTTTGTGGAGGATCTGCAGATGGTCCCTACTTAGTGTCGTTATATTATCTCCTTGTTCCTGATTCTGTGTCGCTGTTGCTTGTTATATTGCTGTTCGGCTTATCAGTCGTTGTATTGTTCAAGCAAGCTGTTCTGATTGCCAGGTTGGTCAAGAAGTTAGTTTATGTGAGGACTTTTAGTCAGTCACGGGTTAAGTCTCGTCGAGTCTTGAGACATAGCGAACTACTTAGAGCACTTACACACATACACACAAACTTACTTGTATATATTTGTAATATGTTATTAAATATTAACAATGTACCAGACGGTACTTAAAAACCATAAAGATGTGATATGTGCCTTCAGGTACTGTACACGAGAGAAGTGTAGCAACTTGTATCCTATATTATATTCAACTGAATACTTTAATTTATTTTGATCTTATACGCCTAGACATTTTTGTTATTAATAAATTTATTAAATATTAATTTCTATAATTATAACCTACCAGTTGTAATCCTGAAGCACTACTGAATCTCATTAAATTCTAATGGATAATTGGACCAGGATACTGACTACTTGTTACAAAAACCCAGTAACAGGCTGGATGCTAGGAGGGCAGTCCTTTCTAGTATTCACTGGAGATCTCTATTATTATTAGATATCGCGATTTTTGTAACAGTACTCAAGACCCACAAGGTGGTACTCAACAAGACCCACAAGGTGGTACTCAACAAGACCCACAAGGTGGTACTCTACAAGAACCACAAGGTGGTACTCAACAAGTACCACAAGGTGGTACTCAACAAGTACCACAAGGTGGTACTCAAGAAGAACCACAAGGTGGTACTCAACAAGTACCACAAGGTGGTACTCAACAAGAACCACAAGGTGGTACTCAACAAGTACCACAAGGTGGTACTCAACAAGTACCACAAGGTGGTACTCAACAAGAACCACAAGGTGGTACTCAACAAGTACCACAAGGTGGTACTCAACAAGAATCACAAGGTGGTACTCAACAAGAACCACAAGGTGGTACTCAACAAGAATCACAAGGTGGGACTCAACAATAACCACAAGGTGGTACTCAACAAGAACCTCAAGGTGGTACTCAACAAGAACCACAAGGGGGTACTTAACAAGTACCACAAGGTGGTACTCAACAAGAACCACAAGGTGATACTCAACAAGAACCACAAGGTGGTACTCAACAAGAACCACAGGGTGGTACTCATCAAGGGCCACAAGGTGGTCCTCGACAAGAACATCAAGGTGGTACTCAACAAGAACCACAAGGTGGTACTCAACAAGAACCACAAGGTAGTACTTAAAAAGAACCACAAGGTGGTACTCGACAAGAACCACAAGGTGGTACTCGACAAGAACCACAAGGTGGTACTCGACAAGAACCACAAGGTGGTACTCAACAAGAACCACAAGGTAGTACTTAAAAAGAACCACAAGGTGGTACTCGACAAGAACCACAAGGTGGTACTCGACAAGAACCACAAGGTGGTACTCGACAAGAACCACAAGGTGGTACTCAACAAGAACCACAAGGTAGTACTTAAAAAGAACCACAAGGTGGTACTCGACAAGAACCACAAGGTGGTACTCGACAAGAACCACAAGGTGGTACTCGACAAGAACCACAAGGTGGTACTCAACAAGAACCACAAGGTGGTACTCGACAAGAGAAAACTGCAAGAATTGCATCACATTTGCATATCGTTTAATAAAAAAAAACATCCTCCCACCAGGAATGGAATTACAACGTAAAATATTAACGTTCTTCATATCCCTAGAAATGAGCCTAGTTTATGTTCTCGTTTCAGTCGTGAGTTGTGAGGGTATGTCTGTGAGTGTAGTGTACAGCCTGTGTCATCCTGAGGGTATGTCTGTGAGTGTAGTGTACAGCCCGTGTCATCCTGAGGGTATGTCTGTGAGTGTAGTGTACAGCCCGTGTCATCCTGAGGGTATGTCTGTGAGTGTAGTGTACAGCCTGTCTCATCCTGAGGGTATGTCTGTGAGTGTAGTGTACAGCCTGTGTCATCCTGAGGGTATGTCTGTGAGTGTAGTGTACAGTCTGTGTCATCCTAAGGGTATATCTGTGAGTGTAGTGTACAGTCTGTGTCATCCTAAAGGTATGTCTGTGAGTGTAGTGTACAGCCTGTGTCATCCTGAGGGTATGTCTGTAAGTGTAGTGTACAGCCTGTGTCATCCTGAGTGTATGTCTGTGAGTGTAGTGTACAGCCTGTGTCACCCTGAGGGTATGTCTGTGAGTGTAGTGTACAGCCTGTGTCATCCTGAGGGTATGTCTGTGAGTGTAGTGTACAGCCTGTGTCATCCTAAGAGTATGTCTGTGAGTGTAGTGTACAGCCTGTGTCATCCTAAGAGTATGTCTGTGAGTGTAGTGTACAGCCTGTGTCATCCTAAGGGTATGTCTGTAAGTGTAGTGTACAGCCTGTGTCATCTTGAGGGTATGTCTGTGAGTGTAGTGTACAGTCTGTGTCATCCTGACGGTATGTCTGTGAGTGTAGTGTACAGCCTGTGTCATCCTGAGGGTATGTCTGTGAGTGTAGCGTGCAGCCTGTGTTATCCTGAGGGTATGTCTGTGAGTGTAGTTTACAGTCTGTGTCGTCGTGAGGGTATGTCTGTGAGTGTAGCGTACAGCCTGTCATCCTGAGGGTATGTCTGTGAGTGTAGCATACAGCCTGTGTCATCCTGAGGGTATGTCTGTGAATGTAGTGTACAGCCTGTGTCAACCTGAGGGTATGTCTGCGAGTGTAGTGAACAGCCTGTGTCATCCTAAGGGTATGTCTGTGTGTCTAGTGTACAGTCTGTGTCATCCTGAGGGTATGTCTGTAAGTGTAGTGTACAGTCTGTGTCATCCTAAGGGTATGTCTGTGTGTGTAGTGTACAGCCTGTGTCATCCTAAGGGTATGTCTGTGTGTGTAGTGTACAGCCTGTGTCATCCTAAGGGTATGTCTGTGTGTGTAGTGTACAGTCTGTGTCATCCTGAGGGTATGTCTGTGAGTGTAGTGTACAGCCTGTGTCATCCTAAGGGTATGTCTGTAAGTGTAGTGTACAGCCTGTGTCATCCTGAGGGTATGTCTGTGAGTGTAGTGTACAGTCTGTGTCATCCTGACGGTATGTCTGTGAGTGTAGTGTACAGCCTGTGTCATCCTGAGGGTATGTCTGTGAGTGTAGTGTACAGTCTGTGTAGTCGTGAGGGCATGTCTGTAAGTGTAGTGTACAGCCTGTGTCATCCTGAGGGTATGTCTGTGAGTGTAGTGTACAGCCTGTGTCATCCTCAGGGTATGTTTGTGAGTGTAGTGTACAGTCTGTGTCATCCTGACGGTATGTCTGTGAGTGTAGTGTACAGCCTATGTTATCCTGAGGGTATGTCTGTGAGTGTAGTGTACAGTCTGTGTCGTCGTGAGGGTATGTCTGTGAGTGTTGCGTACAGCCTGTGTCATCCTGAGGGTATGTCTGTGTGTGTAGCATACAGCCTGTGCCATCCTGAGGGTATGTCTGTGAGTGTAGCGTACAACCTGTGTCATCCTTAGGGTATGTCTGTGAGTGTAGTATCCAGCCTGTGTTATCCTGAGGTTATGTCTGTGAGTGTAGCGTGCAGCCTGTGCCATCCTGAGGGTATGTCCGTGTGTGTAGCACACAGCCTGTGTCATCCTGAGGGTACGTCTTTGAGTGTAGCGTACAGCCTGTGTCATCCTGAAGGTATGTCTGTGAGTGTAGCGTACAGCCTGTGTCATCCTGAGGGTATGTCTGTGAATGTAGCATACAGCCTGTGTCATCCTGAGGGTATGTCTGTGAGT
>NC_091293.1:4431090-4432754 GCF_038502225.1 Cherax quadricarinatus
CATTTGAAAGCATTTTTATTGTTATGAGACATACAAGTAGGGAACAGGATGAAGTTGGAGCCATCTGTGGGCCAGCATTTTCATTTGATCAGCTGAATTTATCTCATTGACATCATTATGGTGTACGAATGTGTTCCATACTCGAGTCATCCTGGGTATATATGATCTCAGATGGAGTGATGTTCTGGCGAAGGGTACAGCCAGAGTGAAGTTGCTGCTTTCTGCCCGTCTTGTGGCATAAAAGCTTGGTTCACGCTGTCCTCGAAGTGGATCCAAGTGTGGTACTTTGACAATATTGGCCTTGTGCATAACAGTAAGGCCACCCACATCTCTCCTGTGTTAAAGGCTCTGCTGAAATGACAGATCTATCCAGGATGGGTCCAGGCGAGAGATGAGACGTCTTGCTCTGTTCTCTACTTTGTCAAGCAGTCGCAGATGAGAGGAGGGTGCAGGCAAACTATGAAAGTGGAGCATACTCAAGGTGTGAGCGTACTTGTGCCTCGTACAGAATTTTGCAACTCCTACTGTCAAGCAGATGCGAGATACGGCGAAGTGCTGTAAGCTTCCTGGCTGCCTTGTTTGCAAGATTTACAACATGGTTCTTCATGGTTAGTTTGGAGTCAAATTTCACCCCAAAGATATCAACTTCTTCTCCAGGTGCCAACACCCTCCCATTCATCCTTACTACTGCACCAGCATTACCATCATGGTGCCTGGAGATCATCATCATTTGCGTTTTCTCAGGTGCAAATGTTACTTGCCATCTATTTCCCCAAGCTGATATAGCTCTTAGCTGGTGTTTGATGTGGCTTAGAGAAGCTGGCATTTCTTCTCTTGGATAAGTGAATGTCAGTGTACAGTCGTCTGCATATTCATGGGATTCTGGGATGAGATGAAGAAGGTCGTTGAAGTAGACATTCCATAACAATGGTCCAAGCACGCTTCCTTGTGGAACACTTGCCCAAATAGGAGGCCTGATCACAGACCGGGCCGCGGGGGCGTTGACCCCCGGAACTCTCTCCAGGTAAACTCCAGGTATAGGATGTCTTGCTGATTCCGTTCCATTGAGAACTACCCTTAGAGATCTACCATGAAGGTAATCACTGAGGAGACATAGCGTAGAGCCTGCAATTCCCAGTGCTTGAAGTTTTGCTAAGAGGCCCTGGTGCCACACCCGGTCGAAAGCACCAGCAATGTCCAGTACATCCACACAGTTGACTTTGGATTCATCCAGTGACTGGTGCCACTTAGTGGAGAGGTTTAACAACAGATCAGCAGCAGAGTAACCTTTCCTGAAGCCATATTGACGATCACAAAGTAGTGATTGGTAGTCAAAAAACTCTGTCATTTGTTTTGAGATTGCCAGGAGTGACACTGGTCTGTAGTTGCTGATATCTGCTCTGCTCTTCTTTTTGTGAACTGGGACTACATTTGCCTCTTTCCACAGAGAGGGCCATTTACACTGTAATAGGCAGTGCTGAAAGATGCGAGTTAGAGGTGCTGCTAGCTGGTCTGCACATCTCAGCAATCTTGGGCTTAACTTGTCTGGGCCCACAGCCTTTTCTTGGTCAAGTGATTTAAGAAGGAAATACACCTCCTCCTGCCTTATTGTCACCACTGACACCTCTCTCTCTCTCTCTCTCTCTCTCTCTCTCTCTCTCTGT
>NC_091293.1:4432854-4457854 GCF_038502225.1 Cherax quadricarinatus
GAATATAAAGAGTTTTTGCTAAACTGATTATTCAAATTCATAAACAGTTGTGTAAGGTGGTAACCAATATCCCTCAACCTTACTCACGTCTCTGTTCATAAGCTGCCAGAGTAGTCTGATGGTAAATGTTTTAAATATTTAAAATATTTAAAGAGATGACGCATGCTTCAGTTAACTCAGTTACAAAGTTATGTATTGAGGATATTATCCGGAGCATGAAAGAGTTACGTTTATTGAGGATAACCTATATTAATCTATAGGCAACTGCGGTGGAATGTGTTGATAAGAAGTGATGTAATCACTGGTTACATTATCAGATAAACGTATTATTTATTGTATATAATACTCTGTATGTTTTGTTATATCAAAATGAGTTTAAACCTGGTGTAATAAGAGTGCAGACTACCGAGACTTGCTAGATAGTGTTAACCACTTCAAAACCTGTCCTCGGTATTTGTAACATTCAAACTGCTAATATAATGTATTAACTATTTTGACCAAATTTCTTGTAAACACGATTTAGGTCAGTTTAATATGCAATGAAAAAAATAAATATTCTGAAGCTTGAAATTTCTTTCAATAAAATTTTTCTCTAGGTTGTTCTTCTAGCTACTTCCCCTCAGCTCATACACTGAGGAACCGGGGTTCGATCCCCGGCACGAGGAGAAGCGTTGGTCATATTTCCCTGAACCTGCTGCCCCTCTTCACCTGCTTAGCAGCCAGTAGGTGAGGTGACTGGTGTGGGAAGAGATCAAAGACTCCAATAGACAGACTGTTTAATTGTGCAGACTGAGCGGTTATTTTATTGTGCCTCCCGACGCTCATTAAGTGACTTACTAGTTTATCCTGAGTTACAAAACCTCCGGGTTTGGTAACCCAGTATACCAGAAAAATATTTACAGAATTTACTCAGCTACTGAAGAGTTACTTTAACAAGTTCTTTAATTACTTCTTAGCGTTGAAATCACAAGATGTTCAAATATCTGAGGAATTCAAGAATAAATAAATATATTACAGGAATTTTGAGTCACGAAATGCTGAAAGACTTACAAAAGACTTAGAGTATCAAGTCTTCCTGAATTAATATTAATGGCTTCACTTAACGACTGAGTGTGTAGACTGAAGCTTCTTAGTCTAGAAACGTTAAATTAAATCTTACTCTAGAAATTCTCAGGGTCAAGAAAGGTTGCATAACTTTGTCTTTCCGTCAGTCGAACAAATTGCGAAATCTTCAGAGCAAGTCCCAACTTAACAGCAAAGTTACTCATCATCGTCATAATAATAATAATAATAATAATAAGTGTTTATTTTTTTATGCCGAACAAATAAGTCCAGAAGAATACAACTAAACTTACTTTAAAATGGCAAATTGAGCAACATTTTGTTGCAGTGTCTAATTTTATATATTAAATGATTAAATAAAAAGATACATTTTATATTTATGCTTCAGTTTAAGATTAAGCAGCTAACAGTGTTAGCTGCTTAATCTTGTCATTGTATCACGATCCTCGAACACACTGGCCTGCCAGTTTGTCTAGCTGGCCATGGATTTAAGCCTGGACCTGGAGACCTGGACCTGGAGAGAGTTCCGGGGGTCAACGCCCCCGCGGCCCGGTCTGTGACCAGGCCTCCTTAGGTCAGTGTCCCAGGATGCGACCCACACCAGTCGACTAACACCCAGGTACCCATTTTACTGATGGGGAACATAGACAACAGGTTGAAAGAAACACGTCCAATGTTTCTACTCTGGCTGGGAATCGAACCCAGGCCCTCGCCGTGTGAAGCGAGAGCGTTAACCACCAGGCCACCAGAGCCTCACTCGTTCTTTGAATTAATGTGCTTCTGGTTGCGTATAATTTCTTTACAATAACGAAAATTACTTAAAAAGGGAATGTGGATGCATTAGAGTAAGCAACGCGACACGTTGCCTATCTACTTGGAGTCTACCTGGAGGTTGTTACGGGGATCAACGCCCCCCGCGGCCCTGTTTATGACAGACCTCCCGGTGGATTGGAGCATTATCATCCAGGTTTTTACTGCTGCCAGCACACAATCCAGCGTACGAACCACAGCCCGGTTGGTCAAGTTCTAACTTAAGATATCTCTCCTGTTTCTTCTTGAAAACAGCCAGTAATTTTCCCTAAGTATGATGGGAGGCTGTTGAGCAGTCTTGGGCCGCTGACACTTATTGTGTTATCTCTCAGTTGCACCGTCTTTCGAATCTATTGTTTTCTTAGGGCGCGATTTTTTTATACTGATCTGGGACCAGTCCCTCTAGGATTTTCCAGGTGTAAATTATGATGTATCTTTCTCTCCAGTGT
Source organism: Cherax quadricarinatus (assembly GCF_038502225.1). Taxonomy (NCBI): domain Eukaryota; kingdom Metazoa; phylum Arthropoda; class Malacostraca; order Decapoda; family Parastacidae; genus Cherax; species Cherax quadricarinatus. The sequence continues at coordinate 4,435,176 of NC_091293.1, forward strand.
TCTAAGGAGAACAAGTTAAGGTACTTGAAAAGTTCCCAGTAACTAAGGAGCTTCACTGAATTCGAAAGTGCAATGAAGGTTCCCTGTATATTCTCCAGATCTATAATTTCGCCTGCCATGAAAGGAGCTGTTAGTGTACAGCAGTATTCCATCCTATAGAGAACAAGTGTTTCAAAGAGGATCATCATTTGCTTAGCATCCCTTGTTTTGAAGGTTCTCATTATCCATCATAACATTTTTCTCGCACTGTAGTTAGTAGTAGTTTTATACTCCGATCTAGTCTTTATTTCGTCAAGTTTTCCATAACGGAACAACTGAAACTTGTCTTTATTGAAATTCATGTTGTTTTATGCTGCCGATTAAAAGACTTGGTTCACATACGCTTGGACATTTGCAGTGTCTTCAGTAGATGACACTCTCGTGCAACGTATCATTTGCAAAGATACAGTTTACATCTCTGTCTATGTCAGTCTATGTCAGATATGAGGATGATGAGGGACAGGATGGAAGAGAACTGTACCATATGGAACATAGCTTTAAAAACTGGAAACCTCTGATTTAACACTGTTTAATATTACTCTTTGTGTTCTATTGGTTAGAAAGTTAAAGATCCATTTGAAGACTCTCCAGCGCCAATTTCCTAGCGAACGGCGAAGACGTTGGAGGGAGTCCCAGAGGCCATTCTGTGGTGCCCCAGAGGCCATTCTGTGGTGTCCCAGAGGTCATTCGGTGGTGTCCCAGAGGTCATTCGGTGGTGTCCCAGAGGCCATTCTGTGGTGCCCCAGAGGCCATTCTGTGGTGTCCCAGAGGTCATTCGGTGGTGTCCCAGAGGTCATTCGGTGGTGTCCCAGACGTCATTCAATAGCGAACTTTTCTAGTTCATACACATTACCCTGTACTGTACTAAACTGTATGCAGAGGTCCTGTCAAACCCACATGGGGCCAAAACAAAGACAGGGAGCACTCTAGGACAGAAAGAGAGGTTGGAAGACATCGAAGGAACTAGGACATGTGCAAGGACCTTACCAGATACCTGTGGGGGCCAGAAGCAGGTGAGCAGGAAGGATAAACCAAGAAGCATAGGGGCCATAACGAGGGAAGGGACTGAAGGAAGGAACACTCCACGGGAAGGAACTAAAACACATCAGAGGATGCAATGGGAGTCACAGTGGGAGGTGGAAAGGGAGAGATCCGTGTTTGTCTATGGGCTAGACGAAGTTAAAGGGGAAACTTATGATGAAAGAAAGCAGGAGGAGAAAAAAGCGATTGAAGACATCATGAAGGTGATAGGCGAGGGGGACATGACCCAGGTGGCAAATTTTCGGAGAATTGGGTGGTTCACAAAGAAAAGGAATCGGCCTCTCAAAGTAATTTTCAAGGCAGAATCAACCCGAACCATGATCCTGCAGGAGAAAGCACGGCTGAGAGGCAAGCAGGAGTTCCGGAGTGTGTACCTCGACCGAGACAGAACACAGGACGAAAGGAAGACAATGAAAGAGAGAGTTCAAAAACGAAAGGAGAAATGGGAGGAAATGAAAAAGGAGAGCAGAATAACCCAGGATCAAATGGAAGGACAAGCGCACCCCCCAGAAACACCTGCAGAAGGACTCCAGCCACGACACCCCCAAGGCAACTGAACAATCCAAACCAACCATCACACACCGATCCCTCTGTTTCCACCCCCCACACCACAGTTACAGTATTAGAACAGAAGTTGAAGGTTTGGTACACAAATGCAGATGGATTAACGAATAAACATGAGGAATGGCAAGAAAGAATCAATGAGAAGTCCCCAGACATCATAGCAGTTACAGAAACAAAACTCATGGAGACAATAACAGATGCAATCTTCCCACCAGGATACCAGATCATGAGGAAAGATAGAAGGGGCAGGGGGGGAGGTGGGGTTGCTCTGCTCGTAAAAAACAGATGGAAATTCGAGAAAATGGAAGGAATAGATGACACGGGAGAAAGAGACTACATAGCAGGTACACTTCAGTCGGGGGAACACAAAGTGGTCATTGCAGTGATGTATAATCCACCACAGAACTGCAGGAGGCCAAGAGAGGAATATGAAGAGAGCAACAGAGCAATGGTGGACACACTTGCTGAGGTGGCAAGAAGAGCTCACTCCAGCAGAGCAAAGTTGCTGGTTATGGGGGATTTCAACCACAGGGAGATTGACTGGGAAAACCTGGAGCCACATGGGGGTCCCGAAACATGGAGAGCCAGGATGTTGGACGTGGTGCTGGAAAACCTCATGCACCAACATGTTAAGGACACTACCAGAGTGAGAGGGGACGATGAACCAGCAAGATTGGACCTTGTGTTCACCCTGGGCAGCTCAGACATTGAGGACATCAAGTATGAGAGTCCCCTAGGAGCTAGCGACCACGTGGTTCTGTGCTTTGAATACATAGTAGAGCTGCAAGTGGAGAGAATAACAGGAGTAGAATGGGAAAAACCTGACTATAAAAGAGGGGACTACATAGGGTTGAAGAACTTCCTGCGGGAGGTCCAGTGGGACAGAGAACTGGCAGGAAAGCCAGTAAATGAAATGATGGAATATGTAGCAACAAAATGCAAGGAGGCAGTGGAAAGGTTCATTCCCAAGGGCAACAGTAACAACGGGAAGACCAGAACAAGCCCCTGGTTCACCCGACGGTGTAAGGAGGCAAAAACAAAGTGCAATAGAGAATGGAAAAAGTACAGAAGGCAGAGAACACACGAAAATAGGGAGATCAGTCGCAGAGCCAGGAATGAGTACGCACAGGTAAGGAGGGAGGCCCAGCGACAGTATGAAAATCACATAGCATCGAGAATCAAGACTGACCCGAAACTGTTGTATAGCCACATCAGGAGGAAGACAACAGTCAAAGACCAGGTGATCAGATTAAGGACAGAAGGTGGAGAACTCACAAGAAATGATCAGGAGGTATGTGAGGAGCTGAACAGGAGATTTAAGGAAGTTTTTACAGTAGAGACAGGAAGGGCTGTGGGAAGACAGAACAGAAGGGAACATCAAGAGGGAATATACCAACAAGTGTTGGATGACATACGAACAACTGAGGAGGAGGTGAAGAAGCTCTTAAGTGACCTTTACACCTCAAAGGCGATGGGACCGGACAACATCTCCCCATGGGTCCTTAGAGAAGGAGCAGAGATGCTGTGTGTGCCTCTAACCACAATCTTCAACACATCCCTTGAAACTGGGCAACTACCTGAGAAATGGAAGACAGCTAATGTAGTCCCCATATTTAAGAAAGGAAACAGAAACGAGGCACTAAACTACAGACCTGTGTCTCTGACATGTATCGTGTGCAAAGTCATGGAGAAGATTATCAGGAGGAGAGTGGTCGAACACCTGGAAAGGAACAAGATTATAAATGAAAACCAGCATGGGTTCATGGAAGGCAAATCTTGTATCACAAACCTCCTGGAGTTTTATGACAAGGTAACAGAAGTAAGACACGAGAGAGAGGGTTGGGTAGATTGCGTTTTCCTAGACTGCAGGAAGGCCTTTGACACAGTTCCCCACAAGAGATTAGTGCAGAAGCTGGAGGATCAGGCACACGTAAAAGGAAGGGCACTGCAATGGATAAGGGAATACCTGACAGGGAGGCAGCAACGAGTCATGGTACGTGAAGAGGTATCACAGTGGGCGCCTGTTACGAGCGGGGTCCCACAGGGGTCAGTTCTAGGACCAGTGCTATTTTTGATATATGTGAACGACATGATGGAAGGAATAGACTCTGAAGTGTCCCTGTTCGCAGTTGACGTGAAGTTGATGAGAAGAATTAAATCGTACGAGGATGAGGCAGGACTGCAAAGAGACCTGGAGAGGCTGGACATGTGGTCCAGTAACTGGCTTCTCGAATTCAATCCAGCCAAATGCAAAGTCATGAAGATTGGGGAGGGGCAAAGAAGACCGCAGACAGAGTATAGGCTAGGTGGACAAAGACTACAGACCTCACTCAGGGAGAAAGACCTTGGGGTGACCATAACACCGAGCACATCACCGGAGGCACACATCAACCAAATAACCGCTGCAGCATACAGGCGCCTGGCAAACCTGAGAATAGCGTTCCGATACCTTAATAAGGAATCGTTCAAGACACTGTACACTGTGTATGTTAGGCCCATACTGGAGTATGCAGCACCAGTCTGGAACCCACACCTGGTCAAGCACGTCAAGAAGTTAGAGAAAGTACAAAGGTTTGCAACAAGGCTAGTCCCAGAGCTCAAGGGAATGTCGTACGAGGAAAGGTTAAGGGAAATCGGACTGACGACACTGGAGGACAGAAGGGTCAGGGGAGACATGATAACGACATACAAGATACTGCGGGGAATAGACAAGGTGGACAGAGATAGGAAGTTCCAGAGAGGGGACACAGGGACAAGGGGTCACAACTGGAAGCTGAAGACTCAGACGAGTCACAGGGACGTTAGGAAGTATTTCTTCAGTCATAGAGTTGTCAGCAAGTGGAATAGCCTAGCAAGTGAAGTAGTGGAGGCAGGAACCATACATAGTTTTAAGAAGAGGTATGACAAAGCTCAGGAAGCAGAGAGAGAGAGGATCCAGTAGCGATCAGTGAAGAGGCGGGGCCAGGAGCTGAGTCTCGACCCCTGCAACCACAATTAGGTGAGTACAATTAGGTGAGTACACACACACACACACACACACACACACACACACACACACACACACACACACGCAAGCACACACATCCATGACTCATTTGAGTCTTCAACTTCTAATTGTGACCCCTTGCTGCTGTGTCTCATCTCTGAAACATCTTGTCTCTGTCCAAATTGTCAATTCCTGTCAGACACGAGGCATTAAATTAAACTACAGACCTGTGTCACTGACGTGTATAGTATGCAAAGTCATGGAGAAGATTATCAGATGGAGAGCGGTGGAGCACCTAGAAAGACACAAGCTTATAAACGACAACCACTACGGTTTCAAGGAAGAAAAACCCTGTGTCACAAACCTACTCGAGTTTTATGACAAGGTAGCGGAAGTAAGACACTAGATAGAAGGGTGGATAAATTGCATTTTCTTGGACTGCAAGAAAGCCTTCAACACAGTTACTCACAAGAGGTTAATGCAAAAGCTAGAGGATCAGGCACGCCAACAGGAAAGGCACTGATATGGATCAGAGAATACCTGGCAGGGAGGCAACAACGAGTCATGGTATGTGACGATGCGTCAGAGTGGGCGCCTGTGACGAGCGGGGTTCAAAAGGGGACAGTCCTAGGACCTGTGCTGTTTTTGGTGTATGTGATTGACATGACGGAAGGGATAGATTCAGAAGTGTCCCTGTTAGCAGATGATGTGAAGTTAATGAGGAGAATTAAATCGGATGAGGATCAGGCAGGACTACGTAGAGATTTAGACAGGTTACAAGCCTGGTCCAGCAATTGGCTCCTTGAATTTCACACCTGCCAAATGCAAAGTAATGAAGATCGTGAAAGGGCAAAGAAGACCGCAGGCAGAGTACAGTTTAGGTAACAAAAGACTGCAAACCTCACTCAAGGATAAAGATCTTGGGGTAAGTATAATACCATGCACATCTGAGGCGCACATCAGCCAGATAACTGCTGCAGCATATGGACTCCTGGCAATCCTAAGAATAGCGTTACGACACCTCAATAAGGAAACGTTCAAGGTTCTGTACACCGTGTACGTCAGGCCCTTATTGGAGTATGCAGCACCAGTTTGAAATCCACACCTGGTCAAGCACATCAAAAAATTAGAGAAAGTGTAAAGGTTTGCAACAAGACTAGTCCCAGAGCTAAGGGGACTGTCCTACGAAGAAAGGTTAAAGGAAATCTGTCTGACGACAATGAAGGACAGGAGGCTTAGGGGAGACATGATAACGACATATAAAATACTGCGAGGAATTGGCATGGTGAACAAAGACAGGATGTTCCAGAGATGGGACACAGCAACAAGAGGTCACAAATGGAAGGTCCGATGAGTCAAAGAGATGTTAGAAAGTATTTCTTCAGTCTTAGAGTTGTCATGAAGTGGAATAGCCTAGAAAGTGACGTAGTGGAGGCGGGAACCATACATAGTTTTAAGACGACGTTTGATAAAGCTTAAGGAGCAGGAAGAGAGAAAGAGAGAGAGGACCTATTAGCGATTAGTGAAGAGGCGGGGCTAGGACCTGTGAATCGAACCCTGCAACCACAAATAGGTGAGTACACACACACACACACACACACACACACACATGCAATGAGTAGGCACATATACAGCCGGATTAAGAGTAACTGGAGAGATAGCTAGATAGAAAGAGAGAGAAAGAGAGAGAGAGAGAGAGAGAGAGAGAGAGAGGGAGAGAGAGAGAGAGAGAGAGAGAGAGAGAGAGAGAGAGAGAGAGAGAGAGAGAGAGAGAGAGAGAGAGAGAGAGAGAGAGAGAGAGAGAGAGAGAGAGAGAGAAAGCGTATTATGGGTTCAGGAAGGAAGTGGAGGCGGAGTTATGGACAATAAACGTACTCGACCCGCATCCACTCCCTCCTTACCTCCCTCCTTACCTCCCTCCTTACCTCCCTCCTTACCTCCCTCCTTACCTCCCTCCTTACCTCCCTCCTTACCTCCCTCCTTACCTCCCTCCTTACCTCCCTCCTTACCTCCCTCCTTACCTCCCTTCTTACCTCCCTTCTTACCTCCCTCCTTACCTCCCTCCTTACCTCCCTCCTTACCTCCCTTCTTACCTCCCCTCCTTACCTCCCTCCTTACCTCCCTCCTTACCTCCCTCCTTACCTCCCTTCTTACCTCCCTCCTTACCTCCCTCCTTACCTCCCTCCTTACCTCCCTCCTTACCTCCCTCCTTACCTCCCTTCTTACCTCCCTCCTTACCTCCCTCCTTACCTCCCTCCTTACCTCCCTCCTTACCTCCCTTCTTACCTCCCTCCTTACCTCCCTCCTTACCTCCCTCCTTACCTCCCTTCTTACCTCCCTCCTTACCTCCCTCCTTACCTCCCTCCTTACCTCCCTCCTTACCTCCCTCCTTACCTCCCTCCTTACCTCCCTTCTTACCTCCCTCCTTACCTCCCTCCTTACCTCCCTCCTTACCTCCCTTCTTACCTCCCTCCTTACCTCACTCCTTACCTCCCTCCTTACCTCCCTTTTTACCTCCCTCCTTACCTCACTCCTTACCTCCCTCCTTACCTCCCTCCTTACTTCCTTCCTCTTCCTACATCCGTCCTTCTATCCCCTTATCCCTTCTTCCCTGGCCCTCCACTGTCTCACTGCTGTCTCACTTCTCCCTTCCTACCTCCCTCTCTCCTTCTCTCCCTTCCTACCTCCCTCTCTCCTTCTCTCCCTTCCTACCTCCCTCTCTCCTTCTCTCCCTTCCTACCTCCCTTTTTTATCCAGGACATACGAACTTGATTCAATATCCCAGACATTAGAAATATTTTAATTAATAGATTGTAACAATAAGAAAACACAACTACAGCTAATGAAATAATAATAATATTTATAATAGTAATAATAAAAATAATAATAATAATAATAATAATAATAATAATAATAATAATAATAATAATAATAATAATAATAATAATAAGAAAAATAATGACAGCAAACCATACTATATCATTTTCATTACTTATTATTACTACGCATTATATTATTAGCAGTAGCAGTAGCAGCAGTAGCAGCAGTAGCAGTTAGCAACAGTAGTAGCAGTAGCAGGAAGCAGTAGCAGCAGCAGTAAGCAGCAGCAGTAGCAGCAGCAGTAGCAGCAGCAGCAGTAGCAGTAGCAGCAGGAAGCCAAGCAGCAGCAGCAGCAGCAAGGCAGTAAGCAGCAGCGTCAGCAGCCAGCAGCAAGCAAGCAGCAGCAGCAGCCAGCAGCAGGTAGTGGTGGGCAGCAGCAGCAGTGGCAGCAGCAGCAGCAGCAGCAGCAGCAGTGTTACAGCAGCAGCAGCACAAGCAGCAGCATGGTTGCAGCAGCAGCGTTCAGCAGCAGCAGTGGCAGCAAGCAGCAGCAGCAGCAGCCAGCAGCAGTTGCTGGCAGCAGTTGAGCAGTGCTCAGTGTTGAGCCTAAGCAGCAGCTCGTTCCAGCCAGTTGCCAGTGCGTACAGCAGCAGCAGCAGCAGTTGATGCAGTTAGTGCAGCCAGCGCCAGCCAGTTAGTTGCCAGCACTCCAGCAGCGCTGGCGTGAAGCTGCTGCGCACACCACCACAGAGCAGTTGTTGCTGCGCTGGCAAGCAGTTGTGTGTGGCCAGCCGTTGGCGCAGCCAGTGTGCCGTAGCGAGTCAGCTGGCTGTGTTGGTTGCCTGCTGGGCGTTGCTGCCGTGGTGTGCGTTGCTGCTGGGCGGTGCTGCTGCTGCCGCTGTAGCTGCTGCTGCTGCCGCCAAGCCAGCAGCAACGTTGCCGTCGCCGCTGCTAGTTGAAGTGCGCAGGCACCAGCGCGCCAGTTAGCCCGCCGGTTGCTGCAGCAGCAGCCTGGCCGAGCTGCTGCAGCAGCACCAGCTGTCAGCTGGAGTAGCCCGCCAACAGCAGCAGTCCGCAAGGCGTGCATGTTGGTTGCTGCTGCTAGAGCTAAGCTGTGGTAGCGCGCAGCAGCAGCAGCAGCAGTGGCAGCAGCAGCAGCAGCAGCAGCAGCAGCAGTGTTCAGCAGCAGCAATGTTAGTACCAGCAGCAGCAGCCCAGCTATGTCTGAACAGCAGCAGCAGCAGCTGCTGGCTGCTGCCTGTTAGCAGCAGCAGCATGTTGGTTGTTAGTGCCGCTGCTGCCGCCTGCACAGCAGCAGCAGCAGCAACCCAGCAGCAGTGCTGCTGGGCCCAGCAGCAGCAGCACCAGCAGCAGCAGCAGCAGCAGGCGCAGCAGCAAGGCAGCTGCTGGTTGGTTAGCAGCAGCAGCAGCAGCAGTAGCAGTGTTAGTGTTAGCAACCAGCAGCAGCAGCAGCAGCCTGTTAGTTGTTAGAGTTAGCAGCACCAGCAGCAGCAGGTAGCAGCAGCAGCAGCAGCAGCAAGGCAGCAGTAGTTAGCAATGCGCGGTGCCAGGCAGCAGCAGCAACAGCGGTTCAGTAGCAGCAGCAGCAGCAGCAAGGCCACCAGCAGCAGCAGTTGCCGAGGTGTGGAGCCTGTTGCTGGTGGGTGGCAGCAGCAGCACTGGCAGTGTTGCAGCCTGGTGGAAGGTGGTACCAGCAGCAGCACAGCAGCAGCCAGGCAGCAGCAGCAGCAAGTGTGGCTGCTGCAGTTGTTGAGCAGCAGCGGCAGCAGCAGCAGCAGCAGCAGCAGCAGTCATGGTTGCTGCAGCAGCAGGTAGCAGCACAGCAGCATGCAGCAGGCGCATGCTAGCTGTTGCTGCCTGTGCTGCTAGCATTGCAGAGTGTTGATTGCTGCTGCCGCTGCCGCCTGGGCTGTTAGCAGCAGCAGCAGCAACCAGCCAGCGTTAAGCCGCTGTTGCCTGCTGCCAACCAGCAGCACAACAGCGTTAGCGTTGATGTTGCTGCAGCCAACCAGCAGCGTTGCTGTGCCTGCCGCGTTGCTAGCAGTTGTTGCCGCCTGCGGCGGTGTTGCTGCTAGCTGCGCGCAGCCGGCTGGCTGCCGCTGGCTGTTGCCTGTTGTGGCCGAAGCAGCGCGCCGCCGCCGTTGCAGTTCGCTGCTGCCGCTGCAGCAGCTGCTGCTGTTGAAGCTGGCAAGCTGCTGCAGCTGCCGCAGCTGCCGCTGCAGTGCAGTGGCTGCAGTAGTAGTAGTAGCAGTAGTAGTAGCAGTAGTAGTAGTAGCAGTAGTAGTAAGAGGATTAGTCTTATTATAAACATTTGTGATAACCTTACTCTTAGTATTAGAACGCTGTATTGCACACACCTGGCAGTAACAGCCTGGTTGAGGAAACCCTGATTCACCGTGAGGCCTGGCATGGAGGGGCTCAAAACCGCGGGGGCTTTGACCCCCTGAATATTCTCAGGTATACTCCAGGCAGCAGTATTTTTATCAGTATCAACATTAGTATTTGTATCAGTATCAACATTAGTATTTGTATCAGTATCAACATTAGTATTTGTATCAGTATCAACATTAGTATTTGTATCAGTATCAACATTAGTATTTGTATCAGTATCAACATTAGTATTTGTATCAGTATCAACATTAGTATTTGTATCAGTAATAGTATTAGCATTAGTATTAGTATTATCAATATTACTCCTGAACAACTAAGTTGTCAGTATACTCGCCACTCGCGGGTTCTGCTTCAAATGAAAAATAATTGGCTCGTACATAAGATTTTTTTTCTAAAGAAAGTTTTGGCAGGCAATATGTCGACCAATCAGCCGGTCAGAGAAGCCTCGACGATATTAATTTTCCGTCAGAGCATCAAAGAAACAAGAGAAGGAGGGAGAGAGAGAGCTCTCGAGGGTGGCAGGAAAATATACTTAAAATAGAGGCTATGGAAAAGGAACTTGTGTGTGTATGTGTGTGTGTGTGTGTGTGTGTGTGTGTGTGTGTGTGTGTGTGTGTGTGTGTGTGTGTGTGTGTGTGTGTGTGTGTGTGTGTGTGTGTGAGAGATACTGGATTACAAAACAGAAGTAGACGTTACTTATATATTAAGTAGTATTAAAAAGGTTTACATACAACTCAGAGGTGCGAGAATAAGCTAAAAATGCATTAAATAATTGTTGAAAAATCTAAAGATGAGCCAAGAATACTTGATGGAGTTGAAGATGAATAAAGATGTACCAGAAGTAGTTAAATATAAATTAAGAAATATTAGGAGGAGGTAAATAAGGATGAAGGAGTCTTAGAGAGAGTTAAAATGTATTACGGTGTCCTAGAGAGATCTCAAGACGGATTAAATAATACTAGGACTTACAGATGGAGTACTAGAAGATGTTAAGGATGAGTTAGGGACTACAACAAGGAGCTAAGAGGGACTAAAGACTTATAGGTGTATTATAGGGTGCTTTACGAAGTTATAATTAAGATATGGTGGAGGAAGATAAAGCAATCAAGTAGAGAAATGAACGGTGGAGGAAGACTATGAAATGTTGGAGGGAGAACAAATTATGCTGGAGGAAGATTAAGGAGTACTGAAGGGATATTGAGAAGTGATGGAGGGACATTATGGAATGTTGGAGGGACATTAGGAGTGTTCGAGGGACATTATGGAGTGTAGGGGGGACATTAAGAAGTGATGGAGAGACATTAAGGAGTAGTGGTGTGACATTAAGGAGTGCTGGAGATATATTAAGGAGTGATGGAGGGACATTAAAGAGTGGTAGAGATACATTAAGGAGTGATGGAGGGGCATTGAGGAGTGATGGAGGGACATTAAGAAGTGATGGAGGGACATTAAGGAGTGATGGAGGGACATTAAGGAGTGATGGAGGGACATTAAGGAGTGATGGAGGGACATTAAGGAGTGATGGAGAGACATTAAGTTGTGCTGGAGATGCAATAAGGAGTGCTGGAGATACATTAAGGAGTGCTGGAGATATATTAAAGAGTGATGGAGATACATTAAGGAGTGCTGGAGATACATTAATGAGTGATGGAGGGACATTAAGGAGTGATGGAGGGACATTAAGGAGTGATGGAGGGACATTAAGGAGTGATGGAGGGACATTAAGGAGTGATGGAGGGACATTAAGGAGTGCTGGAGATACATTAAGGAGTGCTGGAGATATATTAAGGAGTGCTGGAGATACATTAAGGAGTGCTGGAGATACATTAATGAGTGATGGAGGGACATTAAGGAGTGATGGAGGGACATTAAGGAATGATGGAGGGACATTAAGGAGTGATGGAGAGACATTAAGTTGTGCTGGAGATGCAATAAGGAGTGCTGGAGATACATTAAGGAGTGCTGGAGATACATTAATGAGTGATGGAGGGACATTAAGGAGTGATGGAGGGACATTAAGGAGTGATGGAGGGACATTAAGGAGTGATGGAGAGACATTAAGGAGTGATGGAGAGACATTAAGGAGTGATGGAGATACAATAAGGAGTGATGGAGATACATTAAGGAGTGATGGAGGGACATTAAGAAGTGAAGGAGGGACATTAAGGATTGATGGGGGGACAATAAGGAGTGCTGGAGATAAATTAAGGAGTGCTGGAGATACGTTAAGGAGTGATGGAGATGCATTAAGGAGGGCTGGAGATACATTAAGGAGTGATGGAGATGCATTAAGGAGTGCTGGAGATACATTAAGGAGTGATGGAGGGACATTAAGAAGTGCTGGAGATACATTAAGGAGTGATGGAGGAACATTAAGGAGTGATGGAGGGACATTGAGGAGTGATGGAGAGACATTAAGGAGTGATGGGGAGACATTAAGGAGTGATGGAGAGACATTAAGGAGTGCTGGAGATACATTAAGGAGTGCTGGAGATACATTAAGAAGTGATGGAGAGACATTAAGGATTGATGGGGGGACAATAAGGAGTGCTGGAGATAAATTAAGGAGTGCTTGAGATACGTTAAGGAGTGCTGGAGATAAATTAAGAAGTCCTGGAGATACTTTAAAGATTGCTGGAGATACATTAAGGAGTGTTGAAGATCCTTTTAATAGTGCTGGAGGTAAATTAAAGAGTGCTGGAGATACATTAAGGAGTGTTGAAGATCCTTTTAATAGTGCTGGAGGTAAATTAAAGAGTGCTGGAGATACATTAAGGAGTGCTGGAGATACATTAAGGAGTGCTGGAGATACATTAAGGAGTGCTGGAGATACATTAAGGAGTGCTGGAGATACATTAAGGAGTGCTGGAGATACATTAATGAGTGCTGGAGATACATTAAGGAGTGCTGGAGATACATTAAGGAGTGCTGGAGATGCATTAAGGAGTGCTGGAGATACATTAAGGAGTGCTGGAGATACATTAATGAGTGCTGGAGATACATTAATGAGTGCTGGAGATACTTTAAGGAGTACTGGAGATACATTAAGGAGTGCTGGAGATGCATTAAGGAGTGCCGGAGATACATTAATGAGTGCTGGAGATACATTAAGGAGTGCTGGAGATACATTAAGGAGTGCTGGAGATACATTAAGGAGTGCTGGAGATACATTAAGGAGTGCTGGAGATACATTAAGGAGTGCTGGAGATACATTAAGGAGTACTGGAGATACATTAAGGAGTGCTGGAGATACATTAAGGAGTGCTGGAGATACATTAAGGAGTGCTGGAGATACATTAAGGAGTGATGGAGATACATTAATGAGTGCTGGAGATACATTAAGGAGAGCTGGAGATACATTAAGGAGTGCTGGAGATACATTAAGGAGTGCTGGAGATACATTAATGAGTGCTGGAGATACATTAAGGAGTGCTGGAGATGCATTAAGGAGTGCTGGAGATACATTAATGAGTGCTGGAGGTACATTAAGGATTAGTACTGGAGATACATTAAGGAGTGATGGAGATACATTAAGGAGTGCTGGAGATACATTAGGGAGTGCTGGAGATGCATTAAGGAGTGCTGGAGATACATTAATGAGTGATGGAGATACATTAATGAGTGCTGGAGATACATTAAGGAGTGCTGGAGATACATTAAGGAGTGCTGGAGATACATTAAGGAGTGCTGGAGATACATTAAGAATGATGGAGAGACATTAAGGAGTGATGGGGGGACAATAAGGAGTGCTGGAGATAAATTAAGAAGTCCTGGAGATACTTTAAAGATTGCTGGAGATACATTAAGGAGTGTTGAAGATCCTTTTAATAGTGCTGGAGGTAAATTAAAGAGTGCTGGAGATACATTAAGGAGTGCTGGAGATACATTAAGGAGTGCTGGAGATGCATAAATGAGTGCTGGAGATACATTAATGAGTGCTGGAGATACTTTAAGGAGTACTGGAGATACATTAAGGAGTGATGGAGATACATTAAGGAGTGTTGGAGATACATTAAGGAGTGCTGGAGATGCATTAAGGAGTGCCGGAGATACATTAATGAGTGCTGGAGATACATTAAGGAGTGCTGGAGATACATTAAGGAGTGCTGGAGATGCATTAAGGAGTACAGGAGATACATTAATGAGTGATGGAGATACATTAAGGAGTGCTGGAGATGCATTAAGGAGTGATGGAGATACATTAAGGAGTGCTGGAGATACATTAAGGAGTGATGGAGATACATTAAGGAGTGATGGAGATACATTAAGGAGTGCTGGAGGTACATTAAGGAGTACTGGAGATACATTAAGGAGTGATGGAGATACATTAAGGAGTGCTGGAGATACATTAAGGAGTGCTGGAGATACATTAAGGAGTGCTGGAGATACATTAAGGAGTGCTGGAGATACATTAAGGAGTGCTGGAGATACATTAAGGAGTGCTGGAGATACATTAAGGAGTGCTGGAGATACATTAAGGAGTGCTGGAGATACATTAAGGAGTGCTGGAGATACATTAAGGAGTGCCGGAGATACATTAAGGAGTGTTGGAGATACATTAAGGAGTGTTGGAGATACATTAAGGAGTGCTGGAGATACATTAAGGAGTGTTGGAGATACATTAAGGAGTGCTGGAGATACATTAAGGAGTGGTGGAGATACATTAAGGAGTGCTGGAGATACATTAAGGAGTGATGGAGATACATTAAGGAGTGCTGGAGATACATTAAGGAGTGATGGAGATACATTAAGGAGTACTGGAAGAAGGTTATGACAATAAAGGTAACAGTCAGGTTAAAGTGAAATATCTTAACATTGACGGTAATAAACACCATAATTACAATACAATTAAAAAGATCTTAACTCAAGAAATCGTAATGACGCGATTGCAAACAAACCATACCCCTGGCCGGGTTTGAACCCGCGGTCATAGAGTCTCAAAACTCCAGACCGTCGCGTTAGCCACTAGACCAGCTAGCCACAATAAGATTCATCCAACTAGGTATATTTCTACACCATAGGAAGGTTAGCACAGGCACCTCTGTGACCACAAATGCAAGATTTTACAGACGAATCTCCAGCTAGCGTGGCCGTGACGAACTCTAGCTCAAGTCCCTTCACTGCCGTTAACATTACTCAAGAAATCGTAATGACACGATACAATGACAATGACAATGACACGATACAGTGAAGGGACTTGAGCTAGAGTTCGTCACGGCCACGCTAGCTGGAGATTCGTCTGTAAAAACTTGCATTTGTGGTCACAGAGGTGCCTGTGCTAACCTTCCTATGGTGTAGAAATATACCTAGTTGGATGAATCTTATTGTGGCTAGCTGGTCTAGTGGCTAACGCGACGGGCTGGAGTTTTGAGACTCTATGACCGCGGGTTCAATCCCGGCCAGGGGTATGGTTTAAAAAGATCTTACTTGATGTGAAGTTTTGCTTGGCTGATGTTGGCACTACTGTGTTCACCTCCACTACTGTGTTCACCTCCACTACTGTGTTCACCTCCACTACTGTGTTCACCTCCACTACTGTGTTACCTCCACTACTGTGTTCACCTCCACTACTGTGTTCACCTCCACTACTGTGTTCACCTCCACTACTGTGTTCACCTCCACTACTGTGTTCACCTCCACTACTGTGTTCACCTCCACTACTGTGTTACCTCCACTACTGTGTTCACCTCCACTACTGTGTTCACCTCCACTACTGTGTTCACCTCCACTACTGTGTTCACCTCCACTACTGTGTTACCTCCACTACTGTGTTCACCTCCACTACTGTGTTCACCTCCACTACTGTGTTCACCTCCACTACTGTGTTCACCTCCACTACTGTGTTCACCTCCACTACTGTGTTCACCTCCACTACTGTGTTACCTCCACTACTGTGTTCACCTCCACTACTGTGTTCACCTCCACTACTGTGTTCACTTCCACTACTGTGTTCACCTCCACTACTGTGTTCACCTCCACTACTGTGTTCACCTCCACTACTGTGTTCACCTCCACTACTGTGTTACCTCCACTACTGTGTTCACCTCCACTACTGTGTTCACCTCCACTACTGTGTTCACCTCCACTACTGTGTTCACCTCCACTACTGTGTTCACCTCCACTACTGTGTTCACCTCTACTACTGTGTTCACCTCCACTACTGTGTTCACCTCCACTACTGTGTTCACCTCCACTACTGTGTTCACCTTCACTACTGTGTTCACCTCCACTACTGTGTTACCTCCACTACTGTGTTAACCTCCACTTCTGTGTTCACCTCCGCTACTGTGTTCACCTCCACTACTGTCTTCACCTCCACTACTGTCTTCACCTCCACTACTGTGTTCACCTCCACTACTGTCTTCACCTCCACTACTGTGTTCACCTCCACTACTGCGTTACCTCCACTACTGTGTTCACCACCACTGTGTTCACCTCCGCTACTGTGTTCACCTACACTACTGTGTTCACCTCCACTACTGTGTTCACCTCCACTACTGTGTTCACCTCCACTACTGTGTTCACCTCCACTACTGTGTTCACCTTCACTACTGTGTTCACCTCCACTACTGTGTTCACCTCCACTACTGTGTTCACCTCCACTACTGTGTTACCTCAACTACTGTGTTCACCACCACTGTGTTCACCTCCGCTACTGTGTTCACCTCCACTACTGTGTTCACCTCCACTACTGTGTTCACCTCCACTACTGTGTTCAACTCCACTACTGTGTTCAACTCCACTACTGTGTTCACCTCCACTACTGTGTTCACCTCCACTACTGTGTTCACCTCCACTACTGTGTTCACCTCCACTACTGTGTTCACCTCCACTACTGTGTTCACCTCCACTACTGTGTTCACCTCCACTACTGTGTTCATCATAGCTCTGTTGTTCTCACTGTTTACTCGTTTGGTCCCCTGGTGTTTTGTGCTACCTCAAGTCTTGAGTCTGCTTTCTATATAGTCTCTTTTTATTCCTTTCATCTCCTCAGAGCTCCAATGGTTTCCGATTTTGAGGGCTACACCTCCTCTTCCTCCTCCTCCTCCTCTGTTTCCTCTGTCCTTTCTTATAACCTGATAACAAGCCAGGAAGGTCGCATCTGTTATTATCTTTGTGTGCTTTGTGAGTGCAGTGATGTCTGGATATGCCTCCACTATTTATCCTTTAATTTCCTTATGCATTTATGCCATTTGCTTACCATGTTTTCAGTCTCCTTTCTGTGCATGTGTTTCAGTTGTTGGATCAGGTAGATTAGGTGGTGGGGGTGGAAGGTAGGGGCGAGAGGGAGTTCAGGATGGGTTTCTTGTGCTGGAATGGGATAGTATCGAAGATGTAGGTAAGAGTGGATAGGTGGTTGGAGTGTCGGAGAAAGTGGAGGCTGGAGTGTCGGGGGAAGTGGAGGTTGGAGTGGGGTGAGAGGGAGTTTTGTAGAAGGTAATTGCACTGGGAGGTGTTTGGACTCTTGGTATAGGAAGGGGGATTATGTATGGATTTTTATTTTTGAAATGGGAAAGAGGGCGAAGCCTTGGGAGGTGTGTATGGTGCTCCTCCAGAGACTGAACTTCCAAACCTGTTGGTACATTACCTGGCTCGTCTTCCCTTTTCTGTCAATTGTCTATTCTCTCCTCTCCCTCAATTGTTTTCTCTCCCTTACTGCTCTATTTTGCTAAAGATACATACTTTGATACTTATGTGACTGCCTTTATAACTGTTGTTTCCCTTTTGCAATCTTGTCTTGTGCCATTTGGGCTGTGAGGGTCAGTTTGAATGGGCATTTTTTCACCTCGAGTACTATTAAGTCTCTAATAATTTGTCATCTGGTTCACTTCAGCCGCCCTACCTGGCAGTTTTATGAAAGACTGGATCTACTATTCTTAGACCATTCATATTTCTTCCCTTTAGCCTAATGAAGTCCAGCGACAATCAGTGGTCTCTCCCTCTCTCTCTCCTCCGACTTTTGTTTGCTCCAGTTTTCTGTGTCTGATGTAAACAGTTCCTCTGCTGCTCCCCTTATCGTTTTTTGCACCTCCCGGTTACTTGAGAGTATTTCTTCAAAGGTTTTGCACACTCCTCTTTTCTGCCTTCTGTCCCCACATCTGTCTCCACCTTGTTTCTCCTTTCCATCATTTATTCCAGTTCCTTCCTCAGTTCCCTTAGATCCTCTTCCAGGCCTTCTACCATTGCCTCGGCAGCTGATGCCTTTCTCTCCCAATCCATATTTTCTACAGAAACCTTTTATACCTTTTCCTCCATTTCTTTGCTCAGATCATTCTTTTTATCCTCGCTTTTCTTCCGTCTTTTATCTAAACCCAGCTAACATTAGTTGCATCACCGTTCACTCACATCCTGATTCTTCCTCCTCAGCCCTCCTCCTCTGGTTGGTTTTGGGTTTCCGAGTCTCCACTCCTCAAGGTTCCCTTACCTGGGGTCAAAGGAACTTGTCGATAAACACTTGGCCTGATACGTATTTTTGTGTGTGTGTGTGTGTGTGTGTGTGTGTGTGTGTGTGTGTGTGTGTGTGTGTGTGTGTGTGTGTGTGTGTGTGTGTGTCTGTCTGTCTGTGAGTGCGTGCAGGCTTCCTCAGGGGAGCTCAGTCAGGCAACTTTAAGCCATACCCTCGTTGAGTGAAGGAGTGCAGGCAGCCCTGGAGTGAAGGAGTGCAGGTAGTGCCAGCATAATGGCGAGTTATCCTAAGTGGCGCAGACGTTTGCACAACTTAAATGGAAAGGCAGTGAGGTGGAGGAGGCGGTGGATGTTGTGATTGGTGGAGGAACCAGCCTCCCTGATGGAGTGATGGAAGCATACCAGGACCTGGTGTGATGGAGGAACCTGTCGCCATGATGGAGTGTTGGAGGCACACCAGGACCTGGTGTGATGGAGAAACCAGCCTTCCTGATGGAGTGATGGAGGCACACCAGGACCTGGTGTGATGGAGAAACCAGCCTTCCTGATGGAGTGATGGAGGCACACCAGGACCTGGTGTGATGGAGAAACCAGCCTTCCTGATGGAGTGATGGAGGCACACCAGGACCTGGTGTGATGGAGAAACCAGCCTTCCTGATGGAGTGATGGAGGCACACCAGGACCAGGTGTGATGGAGGAACCAGCCTCCCCGATGGAGTGATGGAGGCACACCAGGACCTGGTGTGATGGAGAAACCAGCCTTCCTGATGGAGTGATGGAGGCACACCAGGACCAGGTGTGATGGAGGAACCAGCCTCCCCGATGGAGTGATGGAGGCACACCAGGACCTGGTGTGATGGAGAAACCAGCCTTCCTGATGGAGTGATGGAGGCACACCAGGACCAGGTGTGATGGAGGAACCAGCCTCCCCGATGGAGTGATGGAGGCACAACAGCGACCTGATGTGATGGAGGAACCAACCTCTCTGATGAAGTGATGGAGGCACACCAAAACCTGGTGTGATGGAGTAACACCAGGACCTGGTGTGACGGAGGCACGAGCCGTCATGATGGAGTGATGTAGGCACACCAGCGACCTGGTGTGATGGAGGAACCAGACTCCCTGATGGAGTGATGGAGGCACACCAAGACCTGGTGGAATGGAGGTACACCGGGACCTGGTGTAATGGAGGCGCCAGCCGTCATGATGGAGTAATGGAGGCACACCAGCGACCTGGTGTGATAGAGGAACCAGACTCCCTGATGGAGTGATGGAGGCACACCAAGACCTGGTGGAATGGAGGAACACCAGGACCTGGTGTGATGGAGGAACCAGCCTCTCTGATTGAATGATTGAGGCACACCAGGCCCTGGTGTGATGGAGGCACAACAGGACCTGGTGTGATGGAGGAATCGGCCTTCCTGATGGAATGATGTAAGCACACCAGGACCTGATGTAACGGAGGCACCAGCCGTCATGATGGAGTGATGGAGGCACACCAGCGACCTTGTGTGATGGAGGAACCAGCCTCCCTGATGGAGTGATGGAGGCACACCAGGACCTGGTGTGATGGAGGAACCAGCCTCCCTGATGGAGTGATGGAGGCACACCAGCGGCCTGGTGTGATGGAGGAACCAGCCTCCCTGATGGAGTGATGGAGGCACACCAGGACCTGGTGTGATCGTGGAAGTTTGGGTAGGTGCGACAGAGCAACTGGAACAGCATGATGGAGCAACTGGTGGTGTGATGGACGGTTGAAGAGTAGTTGATGTGTAACAAAGAATTGTAAGACAGAGGAAGAAAGATGAAAGGGAAAGAGGACACAGAAGTAGATGGATGAAATATAGGGCATGGACAAAAATTGAATAAAGATGGAGAAATGGGTATATCTCGTGAACTGAATGGGAAGAGTAATGTGAGAGAAGAGCGGAAGAGATAAAGAAACGGTATAGGAAGAGAAAGATAAAAGCGGAGAAAAAGGAAATGGGAAAATGATAAGGTAAAAGAAGAGAAGCAGGGGGAGGAGGAGGAGGAGGAGGAAGAGGAGAAGGAAGAGAAGGAGGAGGGCGAGGAGGAGAAAGAGAAAAGAAAAATAAAGGAGACGAAGGAATAAAAGAGAAAGAAAGAGGAATAAAAGAGAAAGACAGAGGAAGAAATGAGAAAAAGAAGGCAAAGAAGAAGAAAAAGAAAATATTAAAAAATGAAAGATGAAGCAGAGGAAGAGGAGAGCAGGAAAAGGAAGAGGAGGATAAAGAGGAGAAAGAGAAGGAAAAAGAAAAGCTTGATAATTTTGTGCTGAAAGAAGAGAATAAGAGAACTTGAAGCCAAACCGGAAGACTGCTTTTAGGGGAGGCAGAGAGGAAGGGAGGGAGAGAGGGAGGGAGGGAGGGAGAGAGGGAGAGAGGGAGGGAGGGAGAGAGGGAGGGAGGGAGGGAGGGAGGGAGGGAGGGAGTAGGGAAAGAGAAAAGGTAGGAGGGAGCGAAGAAGGGAGAGAGGGATTGAAG
Source organism: Cherax quadricarinatus (assembly GCF_038502225.1). NCBI lineage: Eukaryota > Metazoa > Arthropoda > Malacostraca > Decapoda > Parastacidae > Cherax > Cherax quadricarinatus. The sequence goes on from NC_091293.1 coordinate 4,455,948, forward strand.
GAGGAAGGGAGGGAGAGAAGAAAGGAAGTAGGGAGCGAGGGACGAAGGGAAAAGGATAATAGGGGAATGAAAAAAGTGATGGAAGAAAGACTTGACAGAGGGAGGGAGGGAGGGAGGGAGGGAGGGAGGGAGGGAGGGAGGGAGGGAGGGAGGGAGGGAGGGAGGGAGGGAGGGAGGGTTCATCGAATTTTTCTCTGCATGATGGAAGAAAGGATGATGGAAGTGGTGGTAGGAAGGAAAGAGAAGAACTTACAAATGAACGAGAAAGACATAATATAAGGATTTTACAACATGAATGAGAAGAAAGGAATCCAAAGAAAGAGGAAACAAAAGAAGAACACTTAAGAAGCATCATTAGAAGAGAAGACACAACAAACAGACCAGCCAAAGCAAGAAGACAAAAAAGAGAGACAAAAAAAAGAAAAAGGAGAAGAAAGAAAGATCATAATAACAAGCGAAGCAAAAGAGCATAGGAAGGATAAACTTCAGGCACTAGGTTCCTCGTAGCAGTAATAAGGTGAACCAACACTTGCAGTTCACCTAAGTAGGTACCTGGCTAGTCTATATTAGTTAAAGTTTCGTCTGAGGAGCTCATTTGTAAGCACCGAGGTGCTCCCTCACTCACACACACACAGCGAGGTGCTCCCTCACTCACACACACACAGCGAGGGCTGCCTCTTAATGTTGGTATCCAGTGTGTGCTCCAGGCATGGACGACGACGAACACGAGGAGGAAAAATTATACATTTTAGGCGAATGGAAATTACCTCATAGCCAGGGAGTGGTCGGAGAGTGAGGCTGGCTGGGTCTTAGTGCTTCTCTCCTTTGTATAACACACAGTCTATAAACCAAGCTGGAAGGGAGGGAAGGACGAATTTATATGTACAAGCACGAACACTACGTACACCACGCACGTATGCATACATAAAAAGGTACACACATACATTCACACCTACAGACACACACGCAACTGAACAATCTAAACCAAAACCCACACACTGTTCCCTCTGCCCCCATCCACCATACAACAAATCTCACCCCTACAGCTGCCCCCTATGGGCGCTCTGACCCCACCCCCTCATCACAAACCCCACCCACACCACAGCCCCCCATAGGCACCTCCAGGGCCCTCACTCCCCCAACCCCAATATTCTCCCAGGACCACAGTGATAGAAAAGAAGCTGAAGGTTTGGTACGCGAATGCTGACGGAATAACGAATAAATAAGAGCTCATCATAGAAACGAAGGACCACAGGGCGACCAGCTTCCTGTTTCAGAGACTCAGTGTGGCGATCCAGAGAGGAAATGCTTGCAGCATTCTGGACACGCGGCCCACCGCCGGGGAGCTGGACGAAGTATTCGAGATATAGGTCTGAGCTGTTATCTATGTTGTTTACTTTCTATTGTATTTTTGTGAATGTTTTGTCAATGTATTTTATTTTTAAATAAAACATATATCAAATATAGGGGGTGGTAGGAGAAAATTCTTTAACAGCTTCAGGGAGAACCTTAAGTTTTCCCTGAAACAAGTTTATTCTTTTCTCTGAGGATGAGGGTCCCCAGGACAGTTCTACAGGTAGTACCTCCCTATAATATATATATATATATATATATATATATATATATATATATATATATATATATATATATATATATATATATATATATATATGCAAAACAACCACTCTGAAAGAATAGAGAAATTCCAAGCGCTTTCGTGACTACTCACATTATCAAGAAACTATTTATATATATATATATATATATATATATATATATATATATATATATATATATATATATATATATATATATATATATATATATATATATATATATATATATATATATGCAAAACAACCACTCTGAAAGAATAGAGAAATTCCAAGCGCTTTCGTGACTACTCA
>NC_091293.1:4462854-4540354 GCF_038502225.1 Cherax quadricarinatus
CTCTCTCTCTCTCTCTCTCTCTCTCTCACTAAAAAAAAAAAAATGGCGGGGACTCGCAGGAACCAGGGATCAGATGAGAATGGTTCTGGTATGCAGGAGTGAATGGACGAGCAGTGGAAAAAGATGGGACAAGAGTGGGAGAGAAAAATAGGAGAGCTTTCTTAAAAAATGGAGAAATAGCTCTCTGTGAAATTGGAAAAGAGGTTGGAGAAGGAGACAAAGAATTGGGAGGCACAAGTCGAAACTGCAGTAGCCAGGAAAAGGGACCTAGAAGTTGAGATAAATAGGCTGAAGCGAATTACAGGAGCATTGACCAGAGATGACACAGCATATGAAGCTGAGTGGCCGAACAGGAAAGAAGGAGATATGAATTATGCTAAGGTCATATCAGCCTGCCAAGAAGGGCCAAGGAGTGAAAGGGAAGAACAGCTGGGTGCAGATGGAGAGGGTGATAGGTCGAATGCTGAGGCACAGCCATGCTATCAAGAGCCACTGGAGAAATCAAAGGAGAAAATGACGAAATACAGGCAGGATCCAGAGTCACAGAGGGTGAGGCAATGGGAGGAGGAAAGGGAAAAATCAGTGTTTATCCATGGGCTTCAGGAGAGAGAGGAAAGGACACACACTGAAAGGTGGCAGGAAGAAAGAAAGGAGATTGAGAAAATCATCACGGAAATAGGTGAAGAAGAGATGGACAAGATTGTAAATTTTCAGAATAGGGGGTACTCGAAGGGGAGAAACCGACCGATCAAGCTGATTCTCAGGACGGAAATAGTGCAGAACGGGATCCTCCAAGAGAAACCACGGTTGAAATACTCGGAAGAGTACAAGAGGGTGTTTCTAGACAGAGACAGAACACAAACAGAACAACAGCAGCTGAGAGGACAAAAAGCAAAAGGAGCTAGGAAAGGAGACAATGATGGAACCAGCAGAGGTCAGTCAGAGCAGAACAGAGCAGCAAGGGCAAGCACACACACAACTATCCTCAGAACCCCATAACCTATCACACCATCCCAACACACACTACAATCCATACCCACAGCTTCCACCCAACACCGAGCTATAGAATCCCACAGTATGCTACCAGGTCTCCCACCCTCACAGGCTCCCCAAACCACAGTGTTGGAAAGGAAACTGAAGGTATGGTACACAAATGCTGATGGAATAACAAATAAGTGGGAGGTGTGGCACGAAAGAGTCAAAGAGGCATCACCGGACATCATAGCTCTCACTGAAACCAAGCTTATAGGTATGACAACAGATGCCATCTTTCCAATGGGATACCAGATCCTGAGGAAAGACAAAGGGAACAGAGGGGGTGGAGGAGTGGCATTGCTGATCAAAAACCGATGGAATTTTGATGAGCTGGAGAGAGGAGACAGCGGAGAAGAAAATGATTACATAGCGGGAAGGCTTCACTCTGGAGGTGGCAAGGTGATAATAGCAGTGATGTATAACCCACCACAGAACAGCAGGAGGCCAAGGCAAAAGTACGACGAGAGCAATAGAGCGATGGTTGACACACTGGATGCAGTGGCCAGAAGAGCTCATGCATGCAGGGCAAAGCTCCTGATCTTGGGTGACTTTAACCACAAGGAGATTGATTGGGAGAACTTGGAGCCACATGGGGGCCAAGATACATGGAGGGCTAAGATGATGGAGGTAGTACTGGAAAACCTCATGCATCAACATGTTAGAGACACTACCAGAGAGAGAGGAGAGGATGAACCAGCAAGACTGGACCTTGTATTCACCTTGAGTAGTTCGGACATCGAGGATATCAAGTATGAAAGGCCCCTGGGAGCTAGTGATCATGTGGTTCTGTGCTTCGACTACATAGTTGAGCTTCAAGTGGAGAGAGCAGCAGGAATAGGGTGGGAAAACCCAAGCTACAAAAGGGGGAACTACTCAGGCTTGAGGAACTTCTTTCAAGACATTCAGTGGGAGAGGGAACTGACAGGAAAACCAGTACAAGAAATGATGGACTATGTCGTTTCCCAAGGGAAACAGAAATAATGGGAAGAACAGAACGAGTCCTTGGTTCACCGAAAGGTGTAGGGAGGCAAAAACTAGGAAAACTGGAAAATGTACAGAAGACAGAGAACTCAGCAAAATAAAGAGATTAGCCGAAGAGACAGAAACTAATATGCACAGATAAGAAGGGAGGCTCAGCGGCAATACGAAAATGACATAGCGTCGAAAGTCAAGATTGACCCGAAGCTGTTGTACAGCCACATCAGGAGGAAAACAACAGTCGAGGAACAGGTAATCAGACTGAGGAAGGGTGATGGGGAATTCACAAGAAATGACCGGGAGGTATGTAAGGAGCTCAACACGAGATTCAAAGAAGTATTTACAGTGGAAACCAGTAGGACTCCAGGAAATCAGAGCAGGGGGGTGCACCAGCAAGTGCTGGATGAGGTACATATAACCAAGGAGGAGGTGAAGAAGCTGCTATGCGAACTTGACACCTCAAAGGCGGTGGGACCAGACATCTCTCCGTGGGTCCTTAAAGAGGAAGCAGAGATATTGTGTGTACCATTAACATAGATCTTCAACACATCATTTGAAACTGGGCAACTGCCCGAGGTGTGGAAGATGGCAAATGTAGTCCCAATTTTTAAAAAGGGAGACAGATATGAGGCACTAAACTACAGACCTGTATCACTAACGTGTATAGTATGCAAGGTCATGGAGAAGATCATCAGGAGGAGAGTGGTGGAGCACCTGGAAAGAAACAAGTTTTATAATTGACAACCAGCATGGTTTCAGGGAGGGAAAATCTTGTGTCACAAACCTACTAGAGTTTTATGACAAGGTGACAGAAGTAAGACAAGAGAGAGAGGGGTGGATCGACTGCATTTTTTTTGGACTGCAAGAAGGTCTTCGACATAGTTCCTCACAAGAGGTTACTGCAAAAGCTAGAGGATCAGGCACACATAACAGGAAAGGCACTGCAATGGATCAGAGAATACCTGACAGGGAGGCAACAACGAGTGATGGTACGTGACGAGGTGTCAGAGTGGGCGCCTGTGACAAGCAGGGTTCCACAGGGGTCAGTCCTAGGACCTGTGCTGTTCTTGGTATATGTGAATGACATAACGGAAGGGATAGACTCAGAAGTGTCCTTGTTTGCGGATGATATGAAGTTAATGAGAAGAATCAAATCGGATGAGGATCAGGAAGGACTACAAAGAGACCTGGACAGGCTACAAGCCTGGTCCAGCAACTGGCTCCTTGAATTTAACCCTGCCAAATGCAAAGTCATGAAGATTGGGGAAGGGCAAAGAAGACCGCAGACACAATATAGTTTAGATGGCCAAAGTCAGCAAACCTCACTCAAGGAAAAAGATCTGGGGGTGAGTATAACACCGAGCATATCTCCTGAGGCGCATATCAATCAGATAACTGCTGCAGCATACGGGCGCCTGGCAAACCTACGGATAGCGTTCCGATACCTCAGTAAGGATTCATTCAAGACTCTGTATACCATTTACGTCAGGCCCATACTGGAGAATGCAGCACCAGTTTGGAATCCACACCTAGTCAAGCACGTCAAGAAATTAGAGAAAGTGCAAAGGTTTACAGAAAGACTAGTCCCAGAGCTACGGGGATTGTCCTACGAAGAAAGATTGAGGGAAATCGGCCTGACGACATTGGAGGCCAGGAGGGTCAGAGGAGACATGATAACGACATATAAAATACTGCGCTGAATAGACGAGGTGGACAAAGACGGGATGTTCCAGAGATGGGACACAGACACAAGAGGTCACAATTGGAAGTTGAAGACTCAGATGAATCAAAGGGATGTTAGGAAGTATTTCTTCAGTCATAGAGTAGTCAAGCCGTGGAATAGCCTAGAAAGTGAAGTAGTGGAGGCGGGAACCATACATAGTTTTAAGGCAAGGTATGATAAAGCTCATGGAGCAGGGAGAGAGAGGACCTAGTAGCAATCAGTGAAGAGGCAGGGCCAGGAGCTATGACTCGACCCCTGCAACCACAAATAGGTGAGCACAAATAGGTGAGTACACACAGGGCCAGGAGCTTGGACTCGACTCCTGCAGCCTTAACTAGGTGAGTACCCAGGAAGAAGAGCTAAGAAACTTGAAACAGCTTAAAGAGAAAAATGACATCAGGAACTTGTACATCATGCACAGACAAGGGGACTGGAGAGAGCAAAGAAGCTATACAGTATGCAAAGGTCCGGTCAGACCCACGTGGGGCCAAGGTGAAGTCAAGGAGCACACTAGGAACAAATGAGAGGTCTGAAGACAATGAAGGAGCTATGATTTATGCAGAGGCTTTACCAGAAACCAGCAGGGACCAGGGTCTGCTGAGCAGGAAATGCAGACCACTGAGCATAGGGGCCTCTGCCAGGGAAGGGATTGAGGAAGGAACACTCCAATGGAAGGAACTAAAACACCGCAGAGGACGCCATGGGAGACAGTGGAGAGATCAGTTTTTGTCTATGGTCTCCAGGAAGTCGAAGGGGAAACCAATGATGAAAGAGAACAGGAGGAGAAAGAAGTGATTGAAGATATCATGAAAGCAATAGGTGAGGGCGACATGACCCAGGTGACAAATTTTCGGGGAAAATTTGCCACCTGGGTGGTTTACAAAAAGGAAGGAAACGGCCTCTCAAAGTAATTTCCAAGACAGAATCAACTCGAACCATTTTCCTGGAGGAGAAAGCACGACTGAGAGACAAACCGGAGTACAAGAGACTGCACCTCGATCGAAACAGAACACAAGAGGAAAGGATGGTACTGAAAGAGAGAGTACAAAAACGAAAGGAGGAATGAGAATAACAGAAGCAGAATAACCCAGGCACAGGAAGGGAAAACAGACCCTCCAGAAAAACCCGCAGAAGGACTCCAACCACAACAACCCCAAAGCAACTGAACAATCTAAACCAACAATCACACACTGTTCCCTCTGTCCCCACCCCCACACTACAAACCCCACCCCAACAGCAACCCCAAACAGGAACCCTGACCCCACCCCCACCACATCCCCCCATAGGCCCCCACCAGGGCTCCTCCTCACTCAACCCCAATATTCTCCCAGGACCACATTTGCAGAAAAGAAGTTGAAGGTTTAGTACATGAATTCAGATGGAATAATTAATAAATATGAGGAGTGGCATGAAAGAATCAACGAGAAGTCCACAAACATCATAGCAGTCACAGAAACGAAACTCACTGATTCAATAACAGACACAATGTTCCCATGAGAATATCAGATAGTGAGGAAAGATAGAAGAAGCAGAGGGGGACAAGGGGTTGCACTGATTGTATAAACCCGATGGAAATTTGAGAAAATGGAAGGCATGGACAAGATTGGAGAAAGGGATTACGTAATAGGTACACTCCGGTCTGGGGAATATAAGGTAGCCATTGCAGTGATGTATAATCCACCACATAACTGTAGGAGGCCACGAGAGGAATATGAAGAGCACAACAGAGCAATGGTGGACACACTGGCTGAGGTGGCAAGAAGAGCTCACTCAAGCAGAGCAAAGTTACTGGTTATGCGCAATTTCAAGCACAGGGAGATTGATTGGGAAAATCTGGAGCCACACTGGGGTCCCGAAACATGGAGAGCCAAGATGATGGATGTGGTACTGGAAAATCTCATACATCAACATGTTAAGGACACTATCAGAGAGAGAGAGAGAGAGAGGGGAAGATGAACTAGCAAGACTGGACCTTGTGTTCACTCTGAGCAGTTCAGACATTGAGGACATCACATAAGAGAGGCCACTTGGAGCTAGTGATCACATGGTTCTGTGCTTTGAATACATAGTAAAGTTACAAGTGGAGAGGGTAACAGGAGTCGATTGGGAAAAGCCAAAATAAAAAAGGGGGAACTACACAGGTATGAGGAGCTTCCTTCAGGAGGTTCACTGGGAATTGGTACAAAAGTCAGTAAACGAAATGATGGAATATGTAACAACAAAATGCAAGGAGGCAGAGGAAAGGTTTGTTCCCAAGGGCAACAGAAATAACGGGAAGACCAGAACGAGCCCCTGGTTTACGCGAAGGTGTAGGGAGACAAAAACTAAGTGAACTAGAGAATGGAAAAAGTACAGAAGGCAAAGAACCCTGGAAAATAAGGAGATTAGTCGAAGAGCCAGAAACGAGTATGCACAGATTAGGAGGGAGGCCCAGAGACAGTATGACAACAACATAACATCGAAAGTCAAGCCTGGCCCGAAACTGCTGTATAGCCACATTAGGAGGAAGACAACAGTCAAAGACCAGGTCATCAAGCAGAGGAAAGAAGGTGGGGAACTCACAAGAAACGATCAAGAGTTTTGCGAGGAGTTCAACACGAGATTTAGGAGTAGAGATAGGAAGGATTCTGGGAAGACAGCACAGAGGGAAACACCAACAGGGAATATAGCAACAAGTGTTGGATGACATACACACAACTGAGGGGGAGGTTCAGAAGCTGCTAAGTGACCTTGATACCTCAAAGGCAATGGGACCAGACAGCATCTCACCGTGGCTCCTTAGAGAAGGAGCAGAGATGCTGTGTGTGCCATTAACCACAATCTTCAACACATCCCTTGAAACTGGGGAACTACCTGAGGTATGGAAGACTGCAAATGAAGTCCCCATTTTTAAGAAAGGAGACAGAAATGAGGCACTAACCTACAGACCAGTGTCACTGATGTATACAGTATGCAAAGTCATGGAGGATATTATCAGGAGAAGAGTGGTGGAGCACCTGGAACTGAACAAGATTATAAACTACAACCAGCACTGATTCAGGGAAGGCAATCCTGTGGAGTTTTATGACAAAGTAACAGAAGAAAGACATGGGAAGGGGAAGGGGTTAACTGCATTTTCCTGGACTGCAGGAATGCCTTTGACATAGTTCCACACACGAGATTAGTACAGAAGCTGTAGGATCAGGCGCGTATAACAGGAAAGGCACTGCAATGAATCAGAGAATACCTGACAGGGAGGCAACAACGAGTCATGGTACATGATGAGGGTATCACAATGGGCGCCTGTGACGAGCGGGGTCCCACAGGAGTCAGTTCTAGGACCAGTGCTAGTTTTGGTATATGTGAATAACATGATGGAAGGGATAGATTCAGAAGTGTCCCTGTTTGCAGATGATGTGAAGTTAATGAGGAGAATTAAATCCGATGAGGATCAGGCAGGACTACAAAGAGACCTGGACAAGCTGAACACGTGGTCCAGCAACTGGCTTCTTGAAATCAACCCTGCCAAATGCAAAGTCATGAAGATTGGGAAGGGCAAAGAAGACCGCAGACAGATTATAGGCTAGGTGGCCAAAGACTGCAAAACCTCGCTCAAGGAGAAAGATCTTGGGGTTAGTATAACACCGTGCACGTCTCCAAAAGCACACATCAACCAGATAACTGCTGCAGCATATGGGCGCATGGCAAACCTGAGAATTGTGTTCCGATACTTTAGTAAGGAATCGCTCAGGACATTGTACACCGTGTACGTCAGGCCCATACTGGAGTATGCAGCACCAGTTTCGAAACCACACCTTGTCAAGCACATCAAGAAATTAGAGAAAATGCAAAGGTTTTCAACAAAGCTAGTTCTAAAGCTAAGGGGTATGTCCTACGAAGAAAGGTTAAGGGAAATCGGTCTGACGACACTGGAGGACAGGAAAGTTACGGGAGACATGATAACAACATACAAAATACTGCGTGGAATAGATAAGGTGGACAGAGACAGGATGTTCCAGAGATGGGACACAGAAACAAGGGGTCACAATAGGATGTTGAAGACTCAGAAGAGTCAAAAGGATACTAGGAAGTATTCAGTCGCAGAGTTGTCAGGAAGTGAAATAATCTAGCAAGTGATGTAATACATAGCTCATGGAGCAGGGAGAGAGAGAACCTAGTAGCGACCAGGGAAGAGACAGGGCCAGGAGCTGAGTCTCGACCCCTGCAATCGCTATTAGGTGAGTACACACGCAGCAGAACGCTTTTTTTATTTATTGGCTTATATATCTAATTAATCTTGGCTGTAGAGCTGAGTATATATGTATGTATGTTATATATTATTTAATATATATATATATATATATATATATATATATATATATATATATATATATATATATATATATATATATATATATATATATATATATATATATATATATATATATATATATATATATATATATATATGTCGTGCCGAATAGGCAGAACTTGCGATCTTGGCTTAAATAGCAACACTCATCTTGCCATATAGGACAAGTGAAAATTTGTGTATGCAATAATTTCGCCAAAATCATTCTGAACATAACGAAAAAAATATATTTCACTGTGTTTGTTTAGTATTAAATTATTGTAAACAAATCTAAAATTTATTTAGTTGGGTTAGGCTAAAATAAATTGTTCTTGTTATAATAAGGTTAGGTAAGTTTTCTAAGATTCTTTTGGAGCAAAATTAAAATTTTTTACATTAACATTAATGAAAAAAATATATCTTTAAACGTATAAGAGAAAATTTTAGAAAGGACTTAATTTTAAATGAGTTCTTGCTAATTGACCAGTTTTACATATTCGGCACGACATATATATATATATATATATATATATATATATATATATATATATATATATATATATATATATATATATATATATATATATATATATATATATATATATATATATATATATATATATATATATATATATATATATATATATATATATATATATATTCGCATCGCTGTTATTTCAGCTGCCTGACAATAATTAATTTTTTGTTAGTTTTTGTGCTAAGTTCTGTTTTAGCTCGAAGATCTGAATGTATATTGTGTGTGTGTGTGTGTGTGTGTGTGTGTGTGTGTGTGTGTGTACTCACCTTTTTGTGGTTGCAGGTGTCGAGTCTTAGCTCCTGGCCCCGCCTCTTCACCGGTTGCTGCTGGGTCCTCTCTCTCCCCGCTCCATGAGCTTTATCATACCTCGCCTTAAAACTATGTATGGTTCCCGCCTCCACTACGTTACTTTCTACGCTATTCCACTGCCTGACAACTCTATGACTGAAGAAATGCTTTCTAACATCCCTTTGGCTCATCTGACTCTTCAACTTCCAATTGTGACCTCTTGTTCCTGTGTCCCCTCCCTGGAACATCCTGTCTTTGTCCACCTTGTCAATTCCGCTCAGTATTTTATATGTCGTTATCATGTCTCCCCTGACCCTCCTGTCCTCCAGTGCCGTCAGGCCGATTTCCTTAACCTTTCTTCATAGGACATTACCCTTAGCTCTGAAACTAACCTTGTCGCAAACCTCTGCTCTTTCTCTAATTTCTTGACGTGCTTGATCAAGAGCGGGTTCCAAACAGATGCTGCATACTCCAGTATGGGCCTGACGTAAACGGTGTACAGTGTCTTGAACGATTCTTTTCTAAGGTATCGGAAGGCTGTTCTCAAGGTTTGCCAGGCGCACATATGCTGCAGCAGTTAACTGGTTGATGTGTGCTTCCAGAGACATGCTCGGTGTTATACTCACCCCAAGATCTTTCTCCTTGAGCGAGGTTTGCAGTCGTTGGCCACCTAGCCTATACTCCATCTTCTATGCCCTTCCCTGATCTTCATGACTTTGCATTTGGCAGGGTTAAATTCGAGAAGCCAGTTGCTGTACCAGGTGTCCAGTCTGTCCAGGTCTCTTTTGAAGTCCTGTCTGATCCTCATCTGATTTAATTCTCCTCTTCTGAGTCTAACCCTTCCATCATGTCATTCACATATACCAAAATTAGCACTGGTCCTGGGACCGACCCCTGTGGGATCCCGCTCGTCACAGATGCCCACTGTAATACCTCATCACGTACCATGACTCATTGTTGCCTCCCTGTCAGGTATTCTCTTATCCATTGCAGTGCCCTTCCTGTTATATGCGCCTGATCCTCTAGCTTCTGCACTAATCTCTTGTGAGGAACTGTGTCAAAGGCATTCTTGCAGTCCAAGAAGATGCAATCAACCCACCCCTCTCTCTCGTGTCTTACTTCTGTTACTTTATCATAAAACTCCAGAAGGTTTGTGACACTAGATTTGCCTTCTATGAATCCGTGCTGGTTGGCGTTTACACTCTCTCTTGTTCCGTTCCAGGTGCTCCACCACTCTCCTCCTGATAATCTTCTCCATAACTTTGAATACTATACACGTCAGTGACACAGGTCTATAGTTTAGTGCCTCTTTTCTCTCTCCTTTTTTCAAAAATTGGAACTACATTTGCCGTCTTCCATACCTCAGGTAGTTGCCCAGTTTCCAGGGATGTGTTGAAGATTGTGGTAAGTGGCACACACAGCATATCCGCTCCCTCTCTAAGGACCCACTGGGAGATGTGTGTGTGTGTGTGTGTGTGTGTGTGTGTGTGTGCGTGTTTGTGAGTGTACATACTTAGTTGTACTCACCTACTTGTGGTTGAAGGGCTTGAGTCACATCTGGTGCCACCTCTTCAAGGGCCACTACTATGTCACTCTTCCTGCTCTATGAGCTTAATCATACCTTTGATTAAAGCTATGTATTGATCCTGCCTCCAATACATCACTTGCCAGATTATTCCACTTCCTGACAACTCTGTGACTGAAGAAATACTTCCTAACATCCCTGTGATTCATCTCAGTCTTCAACTTCCAACTCTGACCCATTGTTGCTCTGTCCAATCTCTGGAACATCCTGTCTCCATCCTGATTCCTCTCAGTATTTTATATGTCGTTATTAAATCCCCCCTGTCTCTCCTGTCCTCTAGTGTAGTCAGGTAGATATCCCTTAACCTCTCCTCATAGGACATGCCCTTTAGCTCCTGGTTTAGACATGTTGCAAACCTTTGCACTTTCCCTCATTTCCTTAAGTGCTTGGCTAGGTGTGGGTCCCAAACTGGTGCTGCATACTCCAATAAAGGCCTGTCATGCACGGTGTACAGGGTCCTGAACGATTGCTTATTGACATGTCAGAATGTTGTTCTTAGGTTTGCTAGGCGTCCGTATGCTGCAGCAGTTTTATGGTTGATGCGCACCTCAGGAGATATGCCTGGTGTTATACTCACCCCATGATTCTTTTCCTTGGGTGAGGTTAGTCACTGGCCCCCCTACACTGTAGTCAGTCTGCGGTCTTCTTTGCCCTTTGCCCTTCCTCAATTTTTCTAATCTTTGCCTGGTCCTCCAGTTTTTGCACTACTCTCTTGTGTGGAACCGTGTCAAACACCTTCTTACAGTCCAAGAAAATGCCGTCTAACCACCCCCTCTCTCTCTTGCCTTATTGCTGTCACCCTGTCATAGAAGTCAAATAGGTTTGTAACTCAGGATTTCCCATCCCTGATACCTTGCTGGTTGTCGTTGATAAGCTCATTCCTTTCTAGGTGCTCTACCATTTTTCTTCTGATAATCTTCTCCATGACTTTGCATACTATACATGTCAGTGACACTGGTCTGTAGTTTAATGCTTCGCGTATGTCTCCTTTTTTAAAAATTGGGACTACATTTGCTGTCTTCCATACTTCAGGTAGTCGCTCTGTGTCGATAGATGTGTTGGTTGTTAGTGGTACACATAATGCCTCTGCTCCCTCTCTCAGGACCCATGGAGAGATGTTATCCGGCCCCATCGCCTTTGAGGTGTCTAGCTCACTTACCAGCTTCACTTCTTCCTCGGTTGTATGTATTGTGTCCAACATTTGATGGTGTACCCTTCCCATTACCCACACACACACGCACTCCGTCTGGAGTTTGTGTGTGTGTGTGTGTGTGTGTGTGTGTGTGTGTGTGTGTATTTGAATTCAGCTAATTGTAATTGATTAATTGTGGCTGCATGGGTCGAGTCTCAGCTTCTATCCCCACCTCACATTAGGCGCTACTGGTTTGACTCTCTCCTAGCTGCATGAGCCCTATCATACCTATTCTTAAAGCTATGTTTGCATTTTGCCTCTACCACCTCGCTGTTTAGGAGCTTCCACTGGCTGCCAACTCTAAGGTTACATAACTATTACATGGCATCCCTGTGACTTGGCCTGGTGTACCTGAGACTTGCTCTCAAACTAACTCGAACTGTCCACCCTGTCAGTTCCTCCTGGTATTTTCATCGTCGTAATCATGTTAACTTTGATCTTTCTCTCCTCTATTGTCGTCAGGTTTAGCTGCATTAGTCTTTTCACATATGTCATACCCCTCAACTGATGTTTTACATGCTTTGTCAGATGTGGGTTCCATACCGACGCTGTACACTACAAGATGGGTCTGACATATGCCATGTATAGAGCTGTAAATGTCTCCATGTTTATGTACGTCAGAGTTTTCCTCATATATTCCAGCCTTGCGTTTGCTGCGGCAGTTATGCGGTTGGTGTGTGCCTTAGGTGAAGTGGTTATAACTAGACTCACCCCGAGGTCCTTTTTCTTCAAGGTTTTCAGGCTTTGTCCCAGAACCTATATTCTGTTTCTGATCTCTTTCCCCATCCACGATTTTCATAACTTTGCATTAGCTGTGGTTACATTCTAATAGCTAATCGTCAGACCAGTCCTCATCATGGTATTCTTATTAGTTTTACGCCATCTGCGAACAGAGACACCTCTGACTCGATTTCTTCAGGCATGTCGTTTACATACATAAACAGTTCCGAGTCAAGTACTGACGCACCTGGAACCCCGCCAGTAACATTCGCTCATCGCTACTCCTCCTCCTGGATAATAACTCGTTCTATCCTTCATGTTAAACATTCCTTTACCCTAGTAATGCTTTTTCTGTTTTCCTATCTGCTCTTCTAGTTTTTGTCACAGTGTCTTGCGAGGTATTGTGCCAAAACAGCTTCTTACAGCCCAGAAATATACAATTCACTCATTCTTCCCTCTCTCCTGGCTTACTGTCTTACCTTGTTATAAAACTTTAGGAGATTTGTGTGACAGGATCTGCCATCTCTTAAAACCATGCTGGTTGTTGTTTATGAATGCGTTACTTTCCAACTGCTCCACTAATCTCCTCCTTATAATCTCCACAACTTACTCTGTGGAGATTATAATAACCCGCATGTATAATAACCTGTATGTATAATAACCTGCATGTACAATAAACTGTTTGTATAATAACCCGCATGTAAGAGACTGAAACTTATGAGGACATTTCTGTACAACTTGGACCATTAACTAGTCACAAAGAGGTGGTGACCTGTAGTTTATGCTACCTGTCCGTTCCTTTTTTTTTTATATCGGGACCATGTTAGCTATTTTCCAGACATAAGGGAGCTACCCGGTTTTGAGAAGATTGCTACTAGTGGTTCACACAGTTCCTTTCTCCTTCTCTCAGAACCCACAGAGAGATGTTGTCCAGTTCCATTGTTTTTTATTTATCTAGCTTACTCAGCAGTTTCTTCACTTCACCTGCCATTGTGATCATTGTGTCCAGTACTCGTTGGTGCACTGCCTTTTTGTGACTCTTGCAATATTCCTGATAACAACGAGAAAGCTCCTCACAGATTTCCAGGTCATTCTAGATGAACTTTCCCCTTTCCTTCTTCAGTCTAATTAAATGCTCCTTCACAGTCATTTTCATTCTGGTGTGGCTGTACATTATTTTTGGCTCAGATTTGGTGTTCGATGCTATGAATTTCTCAGATCGTCATTCAGCCTCTCTTCTTACCCACGCATAGCCATTTCTGGCTCTTCTACTTGCTTCCCTGTTCTCCGATGTTCTTCGCTTCCTGTATGTCTTCTATGTCCTCGCACTTTTAGTTTTTGCCTCACTGTACCTCAGGGTAAACCATGGACTCTGTTCTTGCCTGTGCATCTTCTAGGTATGAATTTCTCCCAAGTCTATCAGCACTTTCCATCTACATGTTACATCACTTCATTCACTGTCTTGCCATCTACCTCCCTTTCTTACGGCACTCCACTTAGGAATGGTTTCAACCCTGTGTAGTCTCCTCTTTTAAAGCCAGGCTTGTACCTACCTTCACGCTCTACTTGACTCTCCACGTGTGTACTCACCTAATTGTACTCACCTAATTGTGGTTGCAGGGGTCGAGACTCAGCTCCTGGCCCCGCCTCTTCACTGATCGCTACTGGATCCTCTCTCTCTCTGCTTCCTGAGCTTTGTCATACCTCTTCTTAAAACTATGTATGGTTCCTGCCTCCACTACTTCACTTGCTAGGCTATTCCACTTGCTGACAACTCTATGACTGAAGAAATACTTCCTAACGTCCCTGTGACTCGTCTGAGTCTTCAGCTTCCAGTTGTGACCCCTTGTCCCTGTGTCCCCTCTCTGGAACATCCTATCTCTGTCCACCTTGTCTATTCCCCGCAGTATCTTGTATGTCGTTATCATGTCTCCCCTGACCCTTCTGTCCTCCAGTGTCGTCAGTCCGATTTCCCTTAACCTTTCCTCGTACGACATTCCCTTGAGCTCTGGGACTAGCCTTGTTGCAAACCTTTGTACTTTCTCTAACTTCTTGACGTGCTTGACCAGGTGTGGGTTCCAGACTGGTGCTGCATACTCCAGTATGGGCCTAACATACACAGTGTACAGTGTCTTGAACGATTCCTTATTAAGGTATCGGAACGCTATTCTCAGGTTTGCCAGGCGCCCGTATGCTGCAGCGGTTATTTGGTTGATGTGTGCCTCCGGTGATGTGCTCGGTGTTATGGTCACCCCAAGGTCTTTCTCCCTGAGTGAGGTCTGTAGTCTTTGTCCACCTAGCCTATACTCTGTCTGCGGTCTTCTTTGCCCCTCCCCAATCTTCATGACTTTGCATTTGTGTGTGTGTGTGTGTGTATTTCATTACATTGTGAATTAGTGACGTACAGTTACATACCCTTACTTATAATAATTAATAGGCCTTAGGCTCTAGCATACTCATCAACAGCCACTGTATCACCACCTCAACTACACCACCACTACAATCACAACTACACTACACCACCACCCCAGTCACAACCACACATCCACATCAATACCACAATTACCACAGTTACAACCAAGCCACCACTACAATCACACCCATAACCACACCACCACTACAATCACACCCATAACCACACCACCACTATAATACTAACCACACCCCACTATAATCGCTGCCATACTATCACTACAATCGCATCCACATCACCACCACAACCACAATCACAACCACACCACCACCACAATAACAACTCCACCACCAATACCATACCACCACATCCACACCACTTCAACCACTTCACCATAACAACTCTACCACAAACACAAATTTAATCACCCCACCACAAACAAACCACCACATTAATACCACATAAACAACACCACAATAATCATTCCATAATGACCACACCACCACAAGCACCACGCCAATCACTACACCTCAAAAACACCACCACATCAATATTATCACGACAATACCACCACAACCATTCTACCACAGCCACACCACCATAGCTACACCACCACAACCACATTCACTACCACAATTACCCCACCACAATAGCATTACCTCAACTCACCATCACAACCACAAAATAACAAATACATTACCACAAAAACACCACGACAACATCACAACTATTACACTTCCATAACTATAAAGCCACAACCACAGTGCGCCAACCACAATACCACAATCACAATACCATAACCACACTACCACAATTACATCACTACAACCACATTATCACAACCACCTCAGCACAACCAAATAACCACATCTACACCTCCCCATCTACAGAACCTCAAACACACCACCATAATCTCACCACCACCAAAACCACACCCTCAGAACACCGCTGAAACCACGTTACAACAACTGCACCACCACAACCACACTACCACAAACACAAACACACCACCATAAAATCCCATCATAACCACTCCATCACCATACCACTACACACAATACAACAGCTATACTATCTCAACCAAACCACCACAACCACACTACCCAAACCACATCAGCACCCCCACACCCCCAAAACCACACTCACAGACACACCAAGAACCCACACCATTTAACTCCACCAAGCTGTTTTTGTTTACAAATGTATGTGGAGGTGACAGTTTAAGTGCTGCTAGGATCCGGACCACGGTCCGAGGCTCTGCAACTTTTGCAATATCAACTTTATTCTTTCCGGGATAATGTTGCCATCATTTCACACTCCGCCTCTGTTTGTCTCCCTAATGGGGGCTAACCTGAATTAATGATGCTAGATGACGACAATTAAGGGGTGTATAATGAAATGTGGAAATTTAGCCTCTGAAGTCTGAGAGAATAAATGTGTGTGTGTGTGTGCATATATATATATATATATATATATATATATATATATATATATATATATATATATATATATATATATATATATATATATATATATATATATATATATATATATACATGTCGTGCCGAATATGTAAAACTGGTCAACTCATTTAAAATTAAGTCCTTTCTAAAATTTTCTCTTATACGTTTAAAGATATATTTTTTTCATTAATGTTAATGTAAAAATTTATAATTTTGCACCAAAAGAATCTTAGAAAACTTACCTAACCTTATTATAACAAGAGCAATTTATTTTAGCCTAACCCAACTAAATATATTTTAGATTTGTTTACAGTAATTTAATACTTAACAAACACAGTGAAATATATTTTTTTCGTTAGGCTCAGAGTTATTTTGGAGAAATTATTGCATACACAAATTTTCGCTTGTCCTATATGGCAAGATGAGCGTTGCTATTTAAGCCAAGATAGCAAGTTCTGCCTATTCGGAATTTCTCACGACATATATATATATATATATATATATATATATATATATATATATATATATATATATATATATATATATATATATATATATATATTTATATTTATATATATATATATATATATATATATATATATATATATATATATATATATATATATATATGTAAACGTATATATATATATATATATATATATATATATATATATATATATATATATATATATTATATATATATATATATATATATATATACATATATATATATATATATATATATATATATATATATATATATATATATATATATATATATATATATATATATATATATATATATATATATATATATATATATATATATATATATATATATACGAAGAAATCACAATAAAATGCATGATTACAGATATAAAAAAATTAAAAAATACTGAGCGCTTCCATTTTCCATGACCTGTGGATATTTGTACTGCAACTGTACATACTTTTGTAGCCTTTTGTATACGCTGGTATATATATAATTATGTATACCATTATTATTATTATTATTATTATTATTATTATTATTATTATTATTATTATTATTATTATTATTATTAATATTGTTACTATTATTATTATTATTATTACTGAATAAAGAGGCACAATTCCGTGACTGGAAAATTACACAAATAACCCGCACCTAGATGAGAAATTTATGATGATAGAAGCGTGAAGGTAAGGGAGCCGGTATATATTCAAGAGGGTGGCGGGGACGGGAGTGGTAGAACGGGAGGAGGGAGTTTGTTCTCTGGTCTTGGCTAGAGACTCATATAATGAACGAACTTTATTCTCTCCTAAACTCTTCTCTTGTGAAATCTGCTGTCTTTACTTTCCCTATATTTCCAGTGTCTCCAGTCTTAACATTCTCCAGTCTTTAGACATCAAACTTACTTTTCACCAGAATAATACTTTTCGTACATACCTCTTCTCCTTCCTCTGATCCTTCTGGAGTTGACTCCATTTCCTGCTCCTCTTGTCCTCTCTAATATTTTGGAAAAACTGGCTGCTTTCTTTCTGACAGACATAAAGAGCACCCAAGGAGTATTCTCTTTCATTCGAGAGTTCGGATTGCCTGTTTACTTACTGACACCAATAACGCTCTTTTCTGCCATGTTAAACTTTACAGTCATTATGTTAACTGTTCGTCTGGTAAAACTGTCTACCCTTCTTCTAGCCTTCACAGACACCGTCTTGTTGAAGCTTACCTTATACCTAACTTTTTTAATATGAATCTTAGTCTTGGCTTTGTCTCTGTAGATGCCTGCCTTTCTTATTACATTTTCAAATGCTCCAGACTTCAGAACACTCGCGACTTGATCTGATCTTTAACTCCTCCTCACCTTACCTCTTCTTCTTTCCTATATTTGCTTGACCTTTCCTGTTTTCTGTCTGGTTGAGTTCCGTCTTGTGGTTAGTGTTTTTTTTTTTTGTCCACCTGGGATTTCGTGCTACCCTCGTGGGTCATTAGCTCTCCAACAGTGTTCTCTGGTTAATTAGATTTCCTCCACTATTACTAGAACTACTAGAACTACTACTACTACTACTATTACTACTAATAATAATACTACTACTTTTACTACTACTAATAATACTACTACTAGTACTAAAACTACTACTACTACTACTACTACTACTAATTCGTTAACACTCCAGTATCACTGCTACCTTCTTATTGCCACCTCTTCACTGTTTCACTGCTTCTACTATTACTACTACTGCTACTACTACTACTAATACTACTACTACGATTCCTACTGCTACTGCTACAACAACAATTACTACTATTATTGCTGCTACAACTAGTACTACTGCTACTACTACTGCTACAACTACTGCTACCACTGCTGCTACTACTACTGCTACTACTATTGCTACTACTGCTACTGCTGCTACTACTACTACTGTTACTACTACTACTATTACTGCTGCTGCTCCTGCTCCTGCTACTGCTACTACTACTACTACTGCTGCTGCTGTTGCTACTGCTACTATTACTACTACCCTTATTGCTGCTGATACTACTACTATCATTATTACTACTGCTACAACTACTACTACTACTATTACTACAACCACTACTGCTACTACGACTACTATTACTGCTACTATTGGTACTACTACTGCTGCTACTACCACTACTTCTACTAATGCTTTTGCTACTACTACCATTTCTGCTGCTACTACTACTACTATTACTACTACTAGCACTACTATTAGTACAATATCACTACTTCTCCCGTTCTACCTCTCCCGTCCCCCGCCTCCCTCACCTATATATTCCCCCTCCCTTCAGTGTTTCTCTGTATGACTAGTCAATGTTCCAAGTCAGACCGAAACGTCGTCATAAATCTTTGTGACGGTTATTTAGTAATGTATTATTATTATTATCATTATTATTGTTATTATTATTATAATTATTATTATTATTATTATTATTATTATTATTATTATTATTATTATTATTATTATTATTATTATTATTATTATTATTGGTGTAAGCGTCACAGCGTCGCACCCTACAAAGGCTCGACGCATAACTTAGTTGACATACGTCTATAATAGTGGAATATTTATATTAAGATCAACAGGTTAATGGAGGAGCACTGGGCGCCCCTTTAGGGCTCACTCTAGTTAATGCTTTTCTGGTTTTAATGGAATTTAAACCTGTTTTATGTATGTGGTGGTGACAGCGTTTTAATATGGAATATATTTCTTGCGTGGATATATTTAAGTCAGTAAATTTAATATGAAATGTTAAATCTACAGAGACTGCGAAAGTAAAACTACTGTGTTTTAAAATAAAACTAACGTGTTTTAATGTAAAAACTAATGTGTTTTAATATGTTTTAATGTAAAACTTATGTATGGTCATTGACACCATGCCTAACTCTCTAGGGTAGAGTAGGTGCCTGAGCCAGAGCTTGCAGCTCACAACACTGTCATTCCCATTATCCCCCTTGGGGCGGGGATGGCAGACCAGAGAGGCCTAGCTTGTGGCTAGGCCTGGGGACAGTTGGTTCCAAAGATGAGGAGGTACTTGTGCCTCCTCCCATGTTAGACTTAGGTCTCAGACACTCCCTAAAGAGGGAGCCAAGGCCGGGCCACCACTTGGAAAAGGCCCGGGCCGGGAGAATACCAGCGAATCTTTAATAATAATAATAATAATAATAATAATAATAATAATAATAATAATAATAATAATAATAATAATAATAATAATAATTAAGTATGTTAATATATTTTAATGTAAAACTAAAGTGTTTTAATATATTTTAATGTAAAACTAAAGTGTTTTAATATATTTTAATGTAAAATTAAAGTGTTTTAATATGTTTTAATATAAAACTAAAGTGTTTTAATATATTTTAATGTAAAACTAAAGTGTTTTAATATGTTTTAATATAAAACTAAAGTGTTTTAATATGTTTTAATGTAAAACTAAAGTGTTTTAATATGTTTTAATATAAAACTAAAGTGTTTTAATATGCTTTAATGTAAAACTAAAGTGTTTTAATATGTTTTAATATAAAACTAAAGTGTTTTAATATGTTTTAATGTAAAACTAAAGTGTTTTAATATGTGTTAATATAAAACTAAAGTGTTTTAATATGTTTTAATGTAAAACTAAAGTGTTTTAATATGTTTTAATATAAAACTAAAGTGTTTTAATATGTTTTAATGTAAAACTAAAGTGTTTTAATATGCTTTAATATAAAACTAAAGTGTTTTAATATGTTTTAATGTAAAACTAAAGTGTTTTAATATGTTTTAATGTAAAACTAAAGTGTTTTAATATGTTTTAATGTAAAACTAAAATGTTTTAATGCGTTTTAATGTAAAACTAAAACGTTTTAATGCGTTTTAATGTAAAAACTGCATGAAAACTAATATTTAATGTAAAACTACAGAGTTTTAATGTAAAACAAATGTGTTTTAATGTAAAACTAACTCGTTTTAAAGTAAAACCTACAAGTTTTGATCAAATATAAAGTAATATTGTACACCGAGAGCTAGCTCTCTCTTTTTTAGTGTTCTAGGATCTAATTAATTGTTTTCAATGATAAATGTATTTAATCAACACCTATCTATTCTTCCAATAAATCGATGTTATTTTCTGTGTTTGATGTGATCAACGGGTGAAAAAATAAGAGATTTAAATTCCATGTACTCACATGTATAAAGTTACATGCATGTACTCGTGTGAGTACATACATGTATGTGTGTGTGTACTCTCGTACATGTGATCATAAGTATGTACTGGCATGCTTGTACTCATGTGTGTACTTTTCTGTGTGTGTGATCAAATGTAAGTACTCATATGCATGTACGCATGTGAGTACAGACCTACAGATGAATGTACTCTCATGTATGTACTCATGCAAGTACATACATATCTGGGTATGCATTCACATTTATGTACTCATATGTATGTGTATGTACCTACATGTATGCTTTCATATATATGTACTCACATGTATATTAGAGCATGTATGTATTCAATGTATGTACTCACATGTATGAATTCGACTGTACATACTAATGTGGCAGTACTCACATGTATTTAATAATATGTACTCACGTGTATGTACTCTCGTGTAAAGAGTTACTATTTAAGGCTCTTGTCAAATACTTGGTATGTACTCACGTTTACTCTTCTGTTTTAGAGTTCGGATTGCTTGTTTCTTTTCCCGTTTGTCACTCCGGCAAGGTGAGTGTCCCTTTGTTTGTTTGTTTGTTTGTTGTCACTGTGTAAGTGGCCTCTTGACTCTCTTTCAAGAATTACTGATGTTAAACTTTCTCAGTTAATAGTCTGTTTTTCCTCTTCTTCTCCTCCTTCCATTTTATCTTACTCTATTTTCTTCAACCCCTCTGTTTCCTTTTCTTCTCTTTTTCTCCTCTTATCACCTTCTCATCTTTTCTATCATCTCTCCCTTCCCTCCCTCCTTCTCCTTCCCATCTTCTTACCTTCCTATCATCTTCCTAAATTGTCTCCATCTATCTCTTCCTTCATGAGCTTGCTTTTCCTCCCTTTCCCTGCCAGTCCTCTTGTTTTTCTGCCTTCCCTTATCCCCTCATCTCCGACTCACGTCTTTCTCCTCTACTTCGCTTTTCTTTCTAAATTATTGGTTTTTCAATGTTCGTGGCATCCGTCACCTTCTATGGAGTGTTTCTCTCAACTCTTTGAGGTTCCGCGACCAAAATTCATGGAAAAATTGCAGGTAAGGTCTTTAAGGCGAGAGTGGAAAATAGCCTGACTCTAAGTGGTTATAAGTTCCAACTGCTTAGATATGAAAAAATGAACTCAAAAGGGGACACTGTATACAAAACACAAAGGGAAAGCCAAATGGAACGAAGCCAAATGGAACAAATACAACCAATAAATACGGCGGCCAGGAAAATGACTTAGTGGATACTGAGGATTTTCAGGACAAGGGTAATAATGCCATTGGTAACACTTATCAAATTGCTTGTGCTCTCTGGCTTGGAGTACTGTTCAGTGTTGACGGCTCTATTCAGCACAGAAGAGATATAAGAACTGGGGCCGATTAAAAAATAATTTACGGCCCACATAGAGCCAGTAAAGCAATTTAATTACTTGGAATGTTTCAAAGTCCTTAATATGTACTAGCCAGAGCGGAGAAGAGATACATGATAATATATACGTGGAGGGTCCTCGAGGACCTGCTCCGAAATCTGAAACTGACAAAACAATATATGTACTGGAGTGAAAGATATGGGAGGAAATCTAAAATAAATCCAGTGAAGAGCAGGGGCACCATGGGCACAATAAGAGAACATTGTACCAACATCATGCCAGAAACGCTGCCGTGTTTCTGGTATTTTCTCTGCGTAGAAGCCTTCAAGCAGACACTAGAAAAATTACTCCACTAAGTGGCAGATCAACCAGGCTGCGGCAGGTATATGGATAAACGGGCCACCAGCAGCAACAGCCTGGTTGACTGGGAAGCAGCAAACAAGCCTGGCCCATGGCCAGGCTGGGGGAGTGGGAAAACTTCGAAACTCATCAATAGGTTTACCAAAGGTATTCCCCACTTTTCCCCTGCCTCTCTTATCTCTCTCTTTCTCTCTCTCTCCCTCCCATCTTCCCTCCTCCTCCTCCTCCTCCTCCTGCTCCTGCTCTTCACGCCCATTTCAAAGATGTAATATTAAAAAAAGACATTTGCTTCCTTATCAGATTCTCAAGTTTGGACAGAGTGCCTGACTGTACTTGTCTTTATGTGTCTAAGACTGCACAAGAAGCCTTTAATGTGTTTGTTATTGCTTCAGTTTGCGTTTATACTTCATCGTTGTTTGCTCAACCTGCTTTCCATACAGATAACTTGTCTTGTTTGTATCATAGATAAGTTACTTTGGTGAGTTGTTCAAGGATACGTTTAATGCTGAGACATTTCTTCAGTTATTGACTGAAGAGTCTGCACACAAATGGAATGTTTAAATAACGTGCCACTACCACTCCTCCTACCCACTACAACTGCTAATACTACTGCTACTACTAGAACTACTTCCACTACCTACACTACCGCTTCCTCTACCATCTCCACTTCCTACCCTCCTCTCGAATAAATACTGTCTCTCTTACCTTCGTGTGTTACTGAGTGACTGGATAATGCTTCAAGTCGGACCGAAGCATCGTCATAAGTTTCTTTCTCCTATGTGTATTGTTGCAGTCACTGTGTTGTGTCTTTATTCATTACGAACTTTCCTTTTTACAACTGAATCTTTTTCACCACTAGTCTGCTTGGCCTTATTTGTTTACACTTCTAAAAATGTTGGAAGTGATGATGATACCACGAGCGAAAGGTTTTGCAGCAAGTCCTGGGGCTTGATCACGTCACGTATCGCCCGCCTCACCAAGAAGATGCACAAATGTTTAACGAGTATCTTATCTTCATGTCTGTGCTGTATAAAATTAATGCATTACCTGATAAAGGCTTCTGTACGGCGGGAAGTTGTGATAAAGTTTCACGTATGTAGCAGCACCGTCTAATGTCACACAGTTAAGTGGGCGTCGATGCACAAGACAGCCATACCAGAGGTACCGAGAGAGGAAAGCCATGAAATCCATCACAAACGCTTTCAGCTAATCTCATTGAGACTGACTCCGTGACAAGTCGTAAAGTTTTCGTTATTGTGATGAAATTCGAATTGCCCCTTGAAACAAACTGGAATAAATCACCTTCTTTCCTTTGTGATCTCGGCTGTAAAGTAACTATGCGTTTGAAATTTTTAAGTCACAATTCCATAGCTGAAGCATTTCACGAATAATCCGCAAATGGCCCAGGAAGGACCAAAACGTCGTCCTATATTTCTCCCCAGTGCTGGTTGTTTGTGGTTCTGACTATTTATTAAAGTTATGGCAAGAAAATAAACACAATTTACCATTACTAAGACACTCTAGACTCTGAACTAATGCTGCAAGAGCAGAAAAAACACTGAAATACTCTCAAGAAAAAAATCTTACCTAGGCAAGAATAAAGAGGGGCAAAAGAGACATAAGTTGCCACAAGCAACAATCAAGATAGCATCGTCCACAGGGTCTTGGATCCGCACAGGAGCGGATGGTATTACTCTGGCTGTAGGAACCGGATCTGGCTTAGCGGCCGCAGGAAGGGTTCCAACAATGTTTACATGTCCCACGAGGACTCAAACTAACCATGAAGAACCATGTTGTAAATCTTGCAAACAAGGCAGCCAGGAAGCTTACAGCACTTCGCCGTATCTCGCATCTGCTTGACAGTAGGGGTTGCAAGATTCTGTACGAGGCACAAGTACGCTCACACCTTGAGTATGCTCCACTTTCTTGGTTTGCTGCCCCCTCCTCATCTGCGACTGCTTGACAAAGTAGAGAACAGAGCAAGACGTCTCATCTCTCGCCTGGACCCATCCTGGATAGATCTGTCATTTCAGTAGAGCCTTCAACACAGGAGGGATGTGGGTGGCCTTACTGTTATGTACAAGGCCAATATTGTCAAAGTATCACACTTGGATCCACTTCGAGGACAGTGTGAAACAAGCTTTTATGCCACAAGACGGGCAGAAAGCAGCAACTTCACTCTGGCTGTACCCTTCTCCAGAACATCACTCCATCTGAGATCATACATACCCAGGATGACTCGAGTATGGAACACATTAGTACAGCATAATGATGTCAACGAGATAAAGTCAGCTGATCAAATGAAAATTCTGGCCCACAGATGGCTCCAACTTCATCCTGTTCCCTACTTGTATGTCTCATAACAATAAAAATGCTTTCAAATGAGCTGATGTAGGTAACAGCTCTTAGCTGGCCAATAAAGTTAGGAATCCTTAACCTGTAAATAGCTTGTCAATAAAGCTAGAGATCCTTAACCTTGTCAAACCCTGTGTAAAAATAAGAGAGAGAGAGAGAGAGAGAGAGAGAGAGAGAGAGAGAGAGAGAGAGAGAGAGAGAGAGAGAGAGAGAGAGAGAGAGAGAGAGAGACAGACAGACAGACAGAGACAGACAGACAGACAGAGACAGACAGACAGACAGAGACAGACAGACAGACAGACAGACAGACAGACAGAGAGGGAGAGAGAGGGAGAGAGAGAGAGAGAGAGAGAGAGAGAGAGAGAGAGAGAGAGAGAGAGACAGACAGACAGACAGACAGACAGACAGAGAGGCAGACAGACAGACAGAGACAGAGACAGAGAGACAGAGAGACAGAGAGAAAGACAGAGAGAACCAAAGGATATTGCTATCCCAGTAGTACACAACTGTGGCAAGGGAAAGTCAGAAAAGATGCAATATGAGAGGAGAATGGCATCTCTCAGATAAAGCAACGACCGTCTCCACTATCCCCTCAGCAACCCATAAACCCACACTCCCTTGGATTACCCCTATAAAATGCCCAATGCTGGGGATGGGCAATGGAATGAGAGCTAGGGAGGAGAGCTGGATGATATTCCTTATCTCTAGAATATTGTTTTTAGGAGAGGATATGTACATTGTGGAGATTCTAATCTCCAGACTGTACACACACACACACACACACACACACACACACACACACACACACACACACATAAGGAATCGTTCAGGACCCTGTACACTGTGTACGTTAGGCCCATATAGGAGTATGCGGCACCAGTTTGGAACCCACATCTAGCAAAGCACGTAAAGAAATTAGAGAAAGTGCAAAGGTTTGCAACAGGATTAGTCCCAGAGCTAAGGGGTATGTCCTACGAGGAGAGGTTAAGGGAAATCGACCTGACGACACTGGAGGACAGGAGAGATAAGGGGGACATGATAACGACATATAAAATACTGAGAGAAATTGACAACGTGGACAGAGACAGAATGTTCCAGAGAAAGGACACAACAAGGAGACACAGTTGGAAATTGAAGACATAGATGAATCACAGGGATGTTAGGAAGTATTTCTACAGTCACATAGTAGTCAGGAAGTGGAATAGTTTGAGAAGCGATGTAGTGGAGGCAGGATCCATTCAGAGCTTTAAGCAGAGGTATGATAAAGCTCATGGTGCAGGGAGAGTGACCCAGTAGCGACCAGTGAAGATGAGGGGCCAGGAGCTATGATTCGACCCCTGCAAATACAACTAAGGAGGTAGATGAATGGTTCAGAGAACCGACATAGAGTTGCACATGTGTCTAATTTATCAACAACTAAGGAGGACAGGAAAGATAAGGGGGATAAGTAACGACATATAAAATACTGAGAGGAATTGATAAAGTGGACAGAGACAGGATGTTCCAGAGATGGAACATAGCAACAGTTGGAAGTTGAAGACTCAGATGAGTCACAGAGATGTTAGGAAGTATTTCTTCAGTCACAGAGTAGTCAGGAAGCGGAATGATCTGGAAAGTGAGGTAGTGGAGGCAGGTACCATACATAACTTTAAGAAGAGGTATGATAAAGCTCACAGAGCAGGAAGAATGACCTAGCAGCGACCAGTGAAGAGGTGGGACCAGGAGCTGTGACTCGATCCCTGTAACCACAACTATGTGAGTACAACTAGGTGAATATACCACACACTCACACACACACACACACACACACACACACACACACACACACACACACACACACACACACACACACACAGTCATGCAGATGTGGGAGCACTAGGCTCCAAGAATCTTAGTGTTTTAAGGCGTCCAGTAAATGCTAGCAGTAATCAGTGGTAGTGACGTCAGTGAACAATCCTACGAGTGATAACCAAAGATATTAGTTAAAACAAAGTCGAGAGGAAGCCTGAAATCATCAATATTTCAAAGTGCCAAACCGTTAGGGGCCTAGTAGGCACCTGTTGCCACACAGATTCAAATATACAAAGATCAAAGTGAGTGTGGAAGCGGGTGTTCAAGAATTACGGGAGACTGGTTAACAAGTGAAATGTTGGGCACCATACAGTGAGAGTGAAAAAGTTAATAAGCAAAAGGAGAAAGTAAAAATATAATATATAAGTAGGGAAGGTGGCAGGAGTAGGCCTGCTGAAGCAGTGACGTCACACCAGGTTGTGTGCCTTTATAAATATAAAGTGTAGCCACCGAATGTGAAGTGTATTCTATCATAAGTGAAACGTGAAATCATTTGAGGAACGTGGGATGTATGAGCATATATGGTTATAAACATCATGGGTGAAGGATTTTCAAAATAGTGACACAAGGCCAATGTACGACGATTATGTCATCAGCATCTGGCAACTTGTCATCGCCCCGTTGGCACACCTGCAAGTACTTCTCACCTATTGTGGTTGCATGTTGCCTGATTCTGGTCTCTGCATCACTGTTAGATACTGGTCACTCACTCCTGCAAGCTATTACCAGAATTAGAGCAGAAATAGCATATATAAGGTGGAGACAGGGTTGACAAGAGTGTGAGGAGAGTAAAGCGGTCTAGCGAGGTGTTACGTCAGACACTTGTAGAAGTTTAGAGACGCTAAGTTTAGAACCTAGTTACTTTCCATATTTTATAAGTAGAATTGACAAGTGTTAGAATTACTATTGGTAAGTTTTAGAATTACTGGTATTACTACTGGTATTTATTAGCATTATGAATACTTAGAAGTGGGGGCACATACACACATACACACACACATACTCGAGAGTGGAGTAACAGTCACCCCTCATCCATATACCACCTACCTCCCCTACCCACCACTGGACATCCATCCAAGCTCTCTCTCTCTCTCTCTCTCTCTCTCTCTCTCTCTCTCTCTCTCTCTCTCCCTCTCTTTCCATCTTTCCCCTCCCCCTGCTCTATCTCTTCCTTTATATTTTCTCTCTCCACCTCTTTTCCTCTCCCCTCCTCACACACACCTTCCATTCATCATCCCTTTCCTCCCTTGGCCTCCCCTAACCTCCCTCACTCCCCACTCATTATCCCTAGCCTTCTTCTCAGCATTCTCTCTCTCTTTCTCAATCCCTCTCTCTCTCCCTCCCTCTCTCTCACACACACAAGCTCCTTTCTGTGGTAAAAAAAAAGGTTAACCCAAGAGGGTGGAGACCCAGGGGTCTGGAGGCTGATCCCAGGAGGGAGGAACCTGGGAGGGAAGACTGGGAGGTAATGCTCACAAAAATGGAGGAAGAGTGGGGAAGGAAGCTAGCTGAGCTCGGCAGAGTAATGGAGGAGAGGATAGCTAAAGAGAGCAGGAAGTGGGGACTACAAGTCTTTGCAGCAGAAGATAAGATAAAGTGCTTAGAAGAGGAGTTAAAAAGCCTGAAACAGAATAGAGACATAAATGACAGCACAGGAATGACATCAGGGACTTCTATACCAGTCACAGACGAGGGGGCTGTAGGGATTC
This sequence comes from Cherax quadricarinatus, assembly GCF_038502225.1. Taxonomy (NCBI): domain Eukaryota; kingdom Metazoa; phylum Arthropoda; class Malacostraca; order Decapoda; family Parastacidae; genus Cherax; species Cherax quadricarinatus. The sequence continues at coordinate 4,491,438 of NC_091293.1, forward strand.
AGGAAAAGATGAGTACAGGAAGACCAATCATGAAGCCTGCAGTCAGTGCAGGAGACAAGACTTATGCAGAAACTCTAGCAGTCAACTACAGTGGCAGGGAACAGCTAAGCAGGGAAGACAGTCCACTGAGCATAGGGGCTGCAGCAAGGGCAGGGGTTGAAGGCAGGAACGTCTCGATGGAAGGAGATAAAACACCTCAGAGAACACAAAGAGGGACAATTCACAGTACTACAGCATGTACCTTGATCACGACAGAACACAGGAGGAAAGGACGAGACTGAGAGAGAGGGTACAAAAACGAAAAGAGGAACGGGAGGCATCGATGAGGACGAGCAGAACCCAGACTCAGGTGGAAGGCCAAATACACCCTACAGAGACACCCACAACAACCCTGAATCAACTGAACAACCTCAATCAAAGCCTGCACACTGTTCCCTCTGCCCCCATCCCCCCACCACAAACCCCACCTCTACAGCAGCCCCTTTTGGGCACTCTGCCCCCACCCCCCACCCCCACCACAGACCCCACCCACACTTTGAAAACTCCAAAGCAGCTGAACAATCTCAACCAACACCCACACACTGTTCCCCCTGCCCCCACCCCCACATCACAAACCCCACTGCCACAGCAGCTCCCTACGGGCACTATGCCCTCACCCCCTGACCAAAAATCCCACCCACACCACAAACCTCCATAACCCCCCCAGGGCTACCACTCCCAACCCCAATATTCTCCCAGGACCACCGTGATAGACAAGAAGCTGAAGGTGTGGTACACAAACGCAGATGGAATAGCAAATAAATATGAGGAATGGCACGAAAGAATCAACGAGAAGTCCCCAGACATCATAGCAGTCACAGACGTGAAACTCACCAAGACAATAACAGACACAGCCTTTCCACCGGGATATCAGATCCTGAGGATAGATAAAAGAAGCAGAGGGGGAGGAGGGGTTGCACTGCTGATAAAAAAACCGATGGAGTTTCGAGGAAATGGAGGGCATAGACGAGATTGGAGAAAGGGACTACATAGCAGGCACAAATCAATCTGGGGAACATAAGGTAGTCATTGCTGTGATGTATAACCCACCACAGAACTGCAGGAGACTAAGAGAGGAATATGATGAGAACAACATCACATATGAGAGGCCCCTAGGAGCTAGTGACCACGAAGTCCTGAGTTTTGATTACATAGCAGAGTTACAGGTGGAGAGGGTAACAGGAGTTGAATGGGAAAAGCCATACTATAAAAGGGGGAACTACACAGGCATGAGGAACTTCCTGTGGGAGGTGCAGTGGGGCAGAGAAATGGTAGGAAGGACAGTAAATGAAATGGAGGAGTATGTAATAACAAAATGCAAGGAGGCAGAGGAAAGGTTTGTTCCCAGGGGCAACAGAAACAATGGGAAGACCAAAGCGAGTCCTTGGTTTACACAAAGGTGCAGGGAGGCAAAAACTAAGTGCATTAGAGAATGGAAGAGGTATAGAAGGCGCAGGACCAAGGAAAACAAGGAGATCAGTCGAAGAGCCAGAAACGAACATGCACAGATAAGGAGGGAGGCCCAGCGACAGTACGAAAATGACCTAGCAACGAAAGCCAATTCTGACCCAAAACTGCTGTTTAGCCACATTAGGAGAAAGACGACAATCAAAGACCAGGTGATCAAGCTGAGGAAAGAAGATGGGGAACTCACAAGAAATTATCAAGAGGTATGCGAGGAGCTCAACAGGAGATTTAAGGAAGTATTCACAGAGGAGACAGGTAGGACTCTGGGAAGACAGGACAGAGGAAAACACCAACAGGAAATGGACCAAGAGGTGCTTGACGATATGCACACAACTGACGAGAAGGTGAAGAAACTGCTAAGTGACCTTGATATCTCAAAGGCAATGGGACTGAACAACATCTCAGGGAGGGAGCAGATATACTGTGTGTGCCATTAACCACAATCTTCAACATATCCTTTGAAACTGGGCAACTACCTGAGGTATGGAAGATAACAAATGTAGTTCCCATTTTTAAAAAAGGAGACAGAAGAGGGGCACTAAATTACAGACCAGTGTCACTGACCAAAGTCGTGGAGAAGACTATCAGGAGGAGAGTGGTGGAGCACCTGCAATGGAACAAGATTATAAAGGATAACCAGCACGGATTCATGGAAGGCAAATCCTGTGTCACAAACCTTCTGAAGTTCTATGACAAAGTTATAGTAGTGCGACACGAGAGAGAGGGGTGGGTTGAATGCATTTTCTTGGACTGCAAGAAGGCCTTCAACACAGTTCCTCACAAGAGACTAATGCAGAAACTAGAGGATCAGGCACGTATAACAGGAAGGGCACTGCAATGGATCAGAGAATGCCTGACAGGGAGGCAACAATGAGTCATGGTACGGGATGAGGTATCACAGTGGGCATCTGTGACGAGCGGGGTCCCACAGGGGTCCGTCCAAGGACCAGTGCTATTTCTGGTATATGTGAATGACATGATGGAAGGGATAGACTTAGAGGTGTCCCTGTTCGCAGATGATGTGAAGTTAATGAGGAGAATCAAATCAGATGAGGACCAGGCAGGACTTCAAAGAGACTTGGACAGGCTGGACATGTCCAACAATTTTTGAATTCAACCCTGCAAATTGCTAAGCCATGAAGATCGGAGAAGGGTAAAGAAGACCGCAGACAGAGTATAGACTAGGTGGCCAACGACTGCAAACCTCACTCAAGGAGAAACATCTTGGGTGTGACCATAATACCGAGCATGTCTCCGGAGGCACACATCAACCAGATAACTGCTGCAGCATGTGGCCGCCTGGCAAACCTGTGAATAGCGTTCCGATACTTAAGTAAATAATCGTTAAAGACACTGTACACTGTGTACATCAGGCCCATACTGGAGTATGCAACACCAGTTTGGAACCCACACCTGGTCAAACACGTCAAGAAATTAGAGAAAGTACAAAGGTTTGCAACAAGGCTAGTTCCGGAGCTCAGGGGTATGTCCTACGAAGAAAGGTTGAGGGAAATCGAACTGACGACATTGGAGGACAGGCGGGTCAGGGGAGACATGATAGCGACATACAAAATACTGCGTGGAATAAATAAGGTAGATAGAGACAGGTTGTTCCATAGATGGGACACAGAAACAAGGGGTCACAATTGGAAGCTGAAGACTCAGACGAGTCAAAGGGATTTTAGGAAGTATTTCTTCAGTCATAGAGTCGTCAGGAAGTGGAACAGCCTGACAAGTGGTGTAGTCGAGGCAGGAACCATACATAGCTTTAAGACGAGGTATGACAAAGCTCTGGAAGCAGAGAGAGAGAGAGGACCTAGTAGTGATCAGTGAAGAGGTGGGGCCAGGAACTGTGTCTCGACCCCTGCAACCACAATTAGGTGAGTACACATACATACAGTAGCGACCATTGAAGAGGCGGGGCCAGGAGCTAGGGCTCGGCCCCTGCAACCTCAACTAGGTGAGTACAACTAGGTGAGTACACACACATACACACACACACACACACACACACACACACACACACGCACACACACACACACACACACACACACACACACACACACACACACACACAGGAGAGATAGGGGGGACATGATAACGACATACAAAATACTGAGAGGAATTGACAAGGTGGACAAAGACAGGATGTTCCAGAGATTGGACACAGTAACAAGGGGACACAGTTGGAAGTTGAAGACACAGATGAATCACAGGGATGTTAGGAAGTATTTCTTCAGCCACAGAGTAGTCAGTAAGTGGAATAGTTTGGGAAGCGATGTAGTGGAGGCAGGATCCATACATAGCTTTAAGCAGAGGTATGATAAAGCTCACGGCTCAGGGAGAGTGACCTAGTAGCGATCAGTGAAGAGGCGGGGCCAGGAGCTCGGACTCGACCCCCGCAACCTCAACTAGGTGAGTACAACTAGGTGAGTACACACACACACACGCACAAACATGCACTCATACACACACACACAAACACAGGCGAAAGGAGGAAAGAGGGGATGGAGGAGACAGACAGGAGATCCCAGACCCAGGAAGAAGATCAAATACAGCCTCCCTCACAACTTCCTATAAAAGCCCTCCTACCAGGTCAACCCCAGTGCAACCAAACATTCTAAACCAAAACACCCATGCCATATCCAATGCCCCCACCCACTGCATTACAAACTCCACCCCCACAGCAACCACCAATAGTTCCTTATCAGGTCTCCCACTTCCCCAACCCCAATACACCTCCCAGACCACAGTCCTAGAAAAGAAGTTGAAGGCGTGGTATACAAATGCAGATGGAATAACAAATAAGTGTGAGGAGTGGCATGAAAGAATCAAGAAGACATCCCCAGACATAATAGCACTCACAGAAACAAAACTCACTGGAATAATAACAGATGCAACCTTTCCATCTGGATATCAAATCCTCAGGAAAGACAGAGGGAGTAGAGGGGGAGGAGGAGTTGCACTGCTCATTAAAAACCATTGGGGTTTTGAGAAAATGGAAGGAATGGATGGCATGGGCGAAAGGGGCTACTTAGTAGGAACAATCCAGTCTGAGAGACATATAGTGATAATTGCAGTAATGTACAACCCACCACAGAACTGCAGGAGGCCAAGAGAAGAATGTGATGAGAGCAACAGAGCAATGGTCGACACACTAGCCGAGGTGGCCAGAAGAGCACACATGGGGGGAGCAAAGTTACTAGTTATGGGTGATTTCAATCACAAGGGCATTAACTGGGAAAACCTGGAGCCCCATGGGGGTCCCGAAACATGAAGAGCCAAGATGATGGATGTGGTACTGGAAAACCTCATGCATCAACATGTTAGAGACACTACCAGAGAGAGAGGTGAGGATGATCCAGCAAGACTGGATCTTGTGTTCACCTTGAGTAGTTCGGACATCGAGGATATCATGTATGAAAGGCCCCTAGGAGCTAGTGATCATGTGGTTCTGTGCTTTGACTACATAGTTGAGCTTCAAGTGGAGAGAGTAGCAGGAATTGGGTGGGAAAAACCAAACTACAAATGGGGTAACTACTCAGGCATGAGGAACTTCCTGCAAGACATTCAGTGGGAGAGGGAACTGACAGGAAAACCAGTACAAGAAATGATGGACTATGTGACAACAAAATGCAAGGAGGCAGAGGAGAGGTTTGTTCCCAAGGGAAACAGAAATAATGGGAAGAACAGAACGAGCCCTTGGTTCACCCAAAGGTGTAGGGAGGCAAAAACTAGGTGTACTAGAGAATGGAAAAGGTACAAAAGACAGAGAACTCGGGAAAATAAAGAGATTAGGCGAAAAGCCAGAAATGAATATGCACAGATAAGAAGGGAGGCTCAGCGACAACATGAGAAGGACATAGCACTGAAAGTCAAGTCTGACCCTAAGCTGCTGTATAACCACATCAGGAGGAAAACAGCAGTCAAGGACCAGGTAATCAGACGGAGGAAGGGTCATGGGGAGTTCACAAGAAACGACCAAGGGGTATGTCAGGAGCTCAACATGAGATTTAAAGAAGTATTTACAGTGGAAACCAGTAGGACTCCAGGAAATCAGAACAGGGGGGTACACCAACAAGTGCTGGATGAGGTACACATAACCAAGGAGAAGGTGAAGAAGCCGCTATGTGAACTTGACACCTCAAAGGCGGTGGGACAAGACAACATCTCTCCGTGGGTCCTTAGAGAGGGAGCAGAGATGCTGTGTGTGCCATTAACAAAGATCTTCAACATATCCATTGAAACTGGGCAACTCCCTGAGGTATGGAAGATGGCAAATGTAGTCCCATTTTTTAAAATGGGAGACAGACATGAGGCACTAAACTACAGACCTGTATCACTAACGTGTATAGTATGCAAAGTCATGGAGAAGATCATCAGGAGGAAAGTGGTAGAGCACCTGGAAAGAAACAAGTGTATAATTGACAACCAGCACGGTTTCAGGGAAGAAAAATCCTGTGTCACAAACCTACTGGAGTTTTATGACAAGGTGACAGAAGTAAGACAAGAGAGAGAGAGGTGGATCGACTGCATTTTTTGGGACTGCAAGAAGGCCTTCGACACAGTTCCTCACAAGAGGTTACTGCAAAAGCTGGAAGATCAGGCACACATAACAGGAAAGGCACTGCAATGGATCAGAGAATACCTGACAGGGAGGCAACAACGAGTCATGGTACGTGACGAGGTGTCAGAGTGGGCGCCTGTGACAAGCGGGGTTCCACAGGGGTCAGTCCTAGGACCTGTGCTTTTTTGGTATATGTGTATGACATAACGGAAGGGTTAGACACAGAAGTGTCCTTGTTTGCAGATGATGTCAAGTTAATGAGAAGAACCAAATCGGACGAGGATCAGGCAGGTCTACAAAGACACCTGGACAGGCTACAAGCCTGGTCCAGCAACTGGCTCCTTGAATTTAACCCTGCCAAATGCAAAGTCATGAAGATTGGGGAAGGGCAAAGTAGACCGCAGACACAATATAGTTTAGATGGCCAAAGACTGCACACCTCACACAAGGAAAAAGATCTGGGGGTGAGTATAACACCGAGCATATCTCCTGAGGCGCACATCAATCAGATAACTGCTGCAGCATACGGGCGTCTGGAAAACCTACGGATAGCTTTCCGATACCTCAGTAAGGATTCGTTCAAGACTGTATACCATTTACGTCAGGACCATACTGGAGTATGCAGCACCAGTTTGGAATCCACACCTAGTCAAGCACGTCAAGAAATTAGAGAAAGTTCAAAGGTTTGCAACAAGACTAGTCCCAGAGCTAAGGGGATTGTCCTACGAAGAAAGGTTGAGGGAAATCGGCCTGACGACACTGGAGGACAGGAGGGTCAGGGGAGACATGATAACGACAAATAAAATCCTGGGCGGAATAGACAAGGTGGACATAGACGGGATGTTCCAGAGAAGGGACACAGAGACAAGAGGTCACAATTGGAAGTTGAAGACTCAGATGAATCAAAGGGATGTTAGGAAGTATTTCTTCAGTCATAGAGTAGTCACACACAGACACACAGACACACACACACACACACACACACACACACACACACACACACACACACACACACACACACACACACACACACACACACACACACACACACACACACACACACACACACACACACACACACAATATACATTCAGAACTTAGAGCTGAAACAGAACTTAACACAAAAACTAACAAAAAATTAATTAGTGTCAGGCAGCTGAAATAACAGCGAAGCGAATATATATATATTAAATAATATATAACATTCATACATACATATAATACACAGCTCTCTAGCGCAAGATTAATTAGATATATAAACAAACAAACAACAAAAGCTCTCTCCCTGCTCATGGAGGAGGGAGAGAGAGGACCTAGTAGCAACCAGCGAAGAGGCGGGGCCAGGAGCTATAACTCGACCCCTGCAACCACAGTTAGTGTTGTACACACATACGTTGCACGGCAGGCACCGCTCTCACCTCACACATTGAGTGTCCGTGGTTCAGTCCCCGGCATAGGTGGTAAAATTGGACATAACTCCTTACACCGCTGTCCATGTTTACTGCATCTTGTGGGGACAAGATTGAGGACCTCAGTGGAAATAAGACAGACAGTCCTCGATGACACACTTACTTTCGTTGGTTATCTTGGGTGGCTAACTCTCCCTACCACGAGATAAAAATCCCAACAAATTGTATCTTATCGTATCTTTCAGAGAGACAGACATATGCAGACTGGCAGTCCAAGAGTCACTGATATGTATGATTAACCTTAACAACTGCAAAATCTGGATATTCGGTAAGTGAGAGAGAAGACTGGGAAGGGAGTACAGACTTGACGGCGAGAAACACGGAACATCGAGTAATAAGAGAAGGACATAGGGTTAAATATCACATGTAAATGAGCAGCATGGAACTGATCATAGAGTACAGAGCAACAGCATAGAGCCCACACTCGGTGAAGTATATGCAGAGGGTCTGCTACAAAACTTGTCTGGGAGATGAGGCAATGCTATAAGAACACCCAAAAGTAACTGAAAATAGTGAATTAGGAAGAGCGAAGATCCGGAGAACGTCTCTTATAGGAAGCAGAAGACACTTCATGGGTCTGGCAGCGTCGATCATGTTAGACTACTTGACATGGCAAAGACATGATCACGCATCCCGCTGGTGAGACATGATCACTCATACCACTGGTGAGACATGATCACTCATACCACTGGTGAGACATGATCACTCATACCACTGGTGAGATATGATCACTCATACCACTGGTGAGATACGATCACTCATACCACTGGTGAGATATGATCACTCATACCACTGGTGAGATATGATCACTCATACCACTGGTGGGACATGATCACTCATACCACTGGTGAGACATGATCACTCATACCACTGGTGAGATATGATCACTCATACCACTGGTGAGACATGATCACTCATACCACTGGTGGGACATGATCACTCATACCACTGGTGGGACATGATCACTCATACCACTGGTGAGACATGATCACTCATACCACTGGTGAGATATGATCACTCATACCACTGGTGAGACATGATCACTCATACCACTGGTGAGACATGATCACTCATACCACTGGTGAGATATGATCACTCATACCACTGGTGAGATACGATCACTCATACCACTGGTGAGATATGATCACTCATACCACTGGTGAGATATGATCACTCATACCACTGGTGAGACATGATCACTCATACCACTGGTGAGACATGATCACTCATACCACTGGTGAGACATGATCACTCATACCACTGGTGAGATATGATCACTCATACCACTGGTGAGACATGATCACTCATACCACTGGTGGGACATGATCACTCATACCACTGGTGGGACATGATCACTCATACCACTGGTGAGATACGATCACTCATACCACTGGTGAGATACGATCACTCATACCACTGGTGAGATATGATCACTCATACCACTGGTGAGATATGATCACTCATACCACTGGTGAGATATGATCACTCATACCACTGGTGAGATATGATCACTCATACCACTGGTGAGATATGATCACTCATACCACTGGTGAGATATGATCACTCATACCACTGGTGAGATACGATCACTCATACCACTGGTGAGATATGATCACTCATACCACTGGTGAGATATGATCACTCATACCACTGGTGAGATATGATCACTCATACCACTGGTGGGACATGATCACTCATACCACTGGTGAGACATGATCACTCATACCACTGGTGAGATATGATCACTCATACCACTGGTGAGACATGATCACTCATACCACTGGTGGGACATGATCACTCATACCACTGGTGGGACATGATCACTCATACCACTGGTGGGACATGATCACTCATACCACTGGTGAGACATGATCACTCATACCACTGGTGAGATATGATCACTCATACCACTGGTGAGACATGATCACTCATACCACTGGTGGGACATGATCACTCATACCACTGGTGGGACATGATCACTCATACCACTGGTGAGACATGATCACTCATACCACTGGTGAGATACGATCACTCATACCACTGGTGAGATATGATCACTCATACCACTGGTGAGACATGATCACTCATACCACTGGTGGGACATGATCACTCATACCACTGGTGAGATATGATCACTCATACCACTGGTGAGATATGATCACTCATACCACTGGTGAGATACGATCACTCATACCACTGGTGAGATATGATCACTCATACCACTGGTGGGACATGATCACTCATACCACTGGTGAGACATGATCACTCATACCACTGGTGAGATACGATCACTCATACCACTGGTGAGATATGATCACTCATACCACTGGTGAGACATGATCACTCATACCGCTGGTGAGACATGATCACTCATACCACTGGTGAGACATGATCACTCATACCACTGGTGAGATATGATCACTCATACCACTAGTGAGACATGATCACTCATACCACTGGTGGGACATGATCACTCATACCACTGGTGAGACATGATCACTCATACCACTGGTGAGATACGATCACTCATACCACTGGTGAGATATGATCACTCATACCACTGGTGAGATATGATCACTCATACCACTGGAGAGACATGATTACTCATACCACTGGAGAGACATGATTACTCATACCACTGGTGAGACATGATCACTCATACCACTGGTGAGATATGATCACTCATACCACTGGTGAGATATGATCACTCATACCACTAGTGAGACATGATCACTCATACCACTGGTGAGACATAGTCACTCATACCACTGGTGAGACATAGTCACTCACACCACTGGTAAGCCAGAGGTCACTCACAGCACAGACAAGCCTACAGTCACACACCACTGGCAAACCAGTGGTCACACGTCACTGGTAATCCAGTAGTCACACACCACTGGTAAACCAGTAGTCACACACCACCACTGGTAAGCCAGTGGTCACACGTCACTGGTAATCCAGAAGTCACACACCACTGGTAAGCCAGTAGTCACACACCTCTGGTAAGCCAGTAGTCACACACCACTGGTAAGCCAGTAGCCACAAACCATTGGTAAGCCAGTAGTCACACACCTCTGGTAAGCCAGTAGTCACACACCACTGGTAAGCCAGTAGTCACACACCACTGGTAAGCCAGTAGTCACACACCACTGGTAAGCCATTAGTCACACACCACTGGTAAGCCAGTAGTCACACACCACTGGTAAGCCAGTAGTCACACACCACTGGTAAGCCAGTAGTCATACACCACTGGTAAGCCTGTGGTCACACACCTCTGGTAAGCCAGCAGTCACACACCACTGGTAAGCCAGTAGTCACACACACAACTGGTAAGCCAGTGGTCACACACCACTGGTAAGCCAGTAGTCACACACCACTGGTAAGCCATTAGTCATACACCACTGGTAAGCCTGTGGTCACACACCTCTGGTAAGCCAGCAGTCACACACCACTGGTAAGCCAGTAGTCACACACACAACTGGTAAGCCAGTGGTCACACACCACTGGTAAGCCAGTAGTCACACACCACTGGTAAGCCAGTAGTCACACACCACTGGTAAGCAAGTGGTCACACACCACTGGTAAGCCAGTAGTCACACACAACTGGTAAGCCAGTGGTCACGCACCACTGGTAAGCCAGTAATCACACACCACTGGTAAGCCAGCAGTCACACACCACTGGTAAGCCAGTGGTTACACACCACTGGAAAGCCAGTGGTCACACACCACTGGTAAGCCAGTGGTCACACACCACTGGTAAGCCATTAGTCGCACACCACCATTGGCAAGCCAGTGGTCACACATCACTGGTAAGCCAGTAGTCACACACCACTGGTAAGCCAGTAGTCACACACCACTGGCAAGCCAGTGGTCACACACCACTGGTAAGCCAGTGGTCACACACCACTGGTAAGCCAGTAGTCACACACCATTGGTAAGCCAGTGGTCACACACCACTGGTAAGATAGTAGTCACACACCACTGGTAAGCCAGTAGTCACACACCATTGGTAAGCCAGTGGTCACACACCACTGGTAAGCCAGTAGTCATACACCTCTGGTAAGCCAGTAATCACACACCACTGGTAAGCCAGTGGTCACACACCACTGGTAGGCCAGTAATCACACACCACTGGTAAGCCAGCAGTCACACACCACTGGTAAGCCAGTAGTCACACACCACTGGTAAGCCAGCAGTTACACACCACTGGTAAGCCAGTAGTCACACACCACTGGTAAGCCAGCAGTCACACACCACTGGTAAGCCAGTAGTCTCACACCACTGGTAAGCCAGAAGTCACACACCACTGGTAAGCTAGTAGTCACACACCACTGGTAAGCCAGTAGTCACACACCACTGGTAAGCTAGTAGTCACACACCACTGGTAAGCCAGTAGTCACACACCGCTGGTAAGCCAGTAGTCACACACCACTGGTAAGCCAGTGATCACACACCACTGGTAAGCCAGTAGTCACACACCACTGGTAAGCCAGTAGTCACACACCACTGGTAAGCCAGTGGTCACACACCACTGGTAAGCCAGTAGTCACACACCACTGGTAAGCCAGTAGTCACACACCACTGGTAAACCAGTGGTTACACACCACTGGTAAGCCAGTAGTCACACACCACTGGTAAGCCAGTAGTCACACACCACTGGTAAGCCAGTGGTCACACACCACTGGTAAGCCAGTAGTCACACACCACTGGTAAGCCAGTAGTCACACACCACTGGTAAGCCAGTAGTCATACACCACTGGTAAGCCTGTGGTCACACACCACTGGTAAGCCAGCAGTCACACACCACTGGTAAGCCAGTAGTCACACACACAACTGGTAAGCCAGTGGTCACGCACCACTGGTAAGCCAGTAATCACACACCACTGGTAAGCCAGCAGTCACACACCACTGGTAAGCCAGTAGTCACACACCACTGGTAAGCCAGCAGTTACACACCACTGGTAAGCCAGTAGTCACACTCCACTGGTAAGCCAGCAGTCACACACCACTGGTAAGCCAGTAGTCACAACTGGTAAGCCAGTGGTCACGCACCACTGGTATGCCAGTAATCACACACCACTGGTAAGCCAGCAGTCACACACCACTGGTAAGCCAGTAGTCACACACCACTGGTAAGCCAGAAGTCACACACCACTGGTAAGCTAGTAGTCACACACCACTGGTAAGCCAGTAGTCACACACCGCTGGTAAGCCAGTAGTCACACACCACTGGTAAGCCAGTGGTCACACACCACTGGTAAGCCAGTAGTCACACACCACTGCTAAGCCAGTAGTCACACACCACTGGTAAACCAGTGGTTACACACCACTGGTAAGCCAGTAGTCACACACCACTGGTAAGCCAGTAGTCACACACCACTGGTAAGCCAGTGGTCACACACCACTGGTAAGCCAGTAGTCACACACCACTGGTAAGCCAGTAGTCACACACCACTGGTAAGCCAGTAGTCATACACCACTGGTAAGCCTGTGGTCACACACCACTGGTAAGCCAGCAGTCACACACCACTGGTAAGCCAGTAGTCACACACACAACTGGTAAGCCAGTGGTCACGCACCACTGGTAAGCCAGTAATCACACAACACTGGTAAGCAGTGGTCACACACCACTGGTAAGCCAGTAGTCACACACCACTGGTAAGCCAGTACTCACACACCACTCGTAAGCTAGTAGTCACACACCACTGGTAAGCCAGTGGTCACACACCACTGGTAAGCCAGTGGTCACACACCACTGGTAAGCCAGTAGCCACACACCACCGGTAAGCCATTAGTCACACACCACTGGTAAGCCAGTAGTCACACATCACTGGTAAGCCAGTAATCACACACCACTGGTAAGCCAGTAGTCACACATCACTGGTAAGCCAGTAATCACACACCACTGGTAAGCCAGTAGTTACACACCACTGGTAAGCCAGTAGCCACACACCACTGGTAAGCCAGTAGTCACACATCACTGGTAAGCCAGTAGTCACACATCACTGGTAAGTCAGTAGTCACACACCACTGGTAAGCCAGTAGTCACACATCACTTGTAAGCCAGTAGCACACACCACTGGTAAGCCAGTAGTCACACACCACTGGTAAGCCAGTAGTCACACATCACTGGTAAGCCAGTAGTCACACACCACTGGTAAGTCAGTAGTCACACACCACTGGTAAGCCAGTAGTCACACATCACTGGTAAGCCAGTAGTCACACACCACTGGTAAGTCAGTAGTCACACATCACTGGTAAGCCAGTAGTCACACATCACTGGTAAGCCAGTAGTCACACATCACTGGTAAGCCAGTAGTCACACACCACTGGTAAGTCAGTAGTCACACATCACTGGTAAGCCAGTAGTCACACATCACTGGTAAGCCAGTAGTCACACACCACCAGTAGTCACACATCACTGGTAAGTCACACATCACCTGGTAAGTCAGTAGTCACACATCAGTCAGTAGTCACACACCACTGGTAAGCCAGTAGTCATACACCACTGGTAAGCCTGTGGTCACACACCACTGGTAAGCCAGCAGTCACACACCACTGGTAAGCCAGTAGTCACACATCACTGGTAAGCCAGTAGTCACACACCACTGGTAAGTCAGTAGTCACACATCACTGGTAAGCCAGTAGTCACACATCACTGGTAAGCCAGTAGTCACACATCACTGGTAAGCCAGTAGTCACACACCACTGGTAAGTCAGTAGTCACTCATCACTGGTAAGCCAGTAGTCACACATCAATGGTAAGCCAGTAGTCACACATCACTGGTAAGCCAGTAGTCACACATCACTGGTAAGCCAGTAGTCACACATCACTGGTAAGCCAGTAGTCACACACCACTGGTAAGTCAGTAGTCACATACCACTGGTAAGTCAGTAGTCACACACCACTGGTAAGTCAGTAGCCACACACCACTGGTAAGCCAGTAGTCACACATCACTGGTAAGCCAGTAGTCACACATCACTGGTAAGTCAGTAGTCACACACCACTGGTAAGTCAGTAGTCACACATCACTGGTAAGCCAGTAGTCACACATCACTGGTAAGCCAGTAGTCACACATCACTGGTAAGCCAGTAGTCACACATCACTGGTAAGCCAGTAGTCACACATCACTGGTAAGCCAGTAGTCACACACCACTGGTAAGTCAGTAGTCACACACCACTGGTAAGTCAGTAGTCACGCACCACTGGTAAGTCAGTAGCCACACACCACTGGTAAGCCAGTAGTCACACATCACTGGTAAGCCAGTAGTCACACATCACTGGTAAGTCAGTAGTCACACACCACTGGTAAGTCAGTAGTCACACATCACTGGTAAGCCAGTAGTCACACATCACTGGTAAGCCAGTAGTCACACATCACTGGTAAGCCAGTAGTCACACACCACTGGTAAGTCAGTAGTCACACATCACTGGTAAGCCAGTAGTCACACATCACTGATAAGCCAGTAGTCACACATAACTGGTAAGCCAGTAGTCACACATCACTGGTAAGCCAGTAGTCACACATCACTGGTAAGCCAGTAGTCACACACCACTGGTAAGTCAGTAGTCACACACCACTGGTAAGCCAGTAGTCACACATCACTGGTAAGCCAGTAGCACACATCACTGGTAAGCCAGTAGTCACACACCACTGGTAAGCCAGTAGTCACACATCACTGGTAAGCCAGTAGTCGCACACCACTGGTAAGTCAGTAGTCACACACCACTGGTAAGTCAGTAGTCACACACCACTGGTAAGCCAGTAGTCACACATCACTGGTAAGCCAGTGGTCACACACCACTGGTAAGTCAGTAGTCACACATCACTGGTAAGCCAGTAGTCACACACCACTGGTAAGCCAGTAGTCACACATCACTGGTAAGCCAGTAGTCACACACCACTGGTAAGTCAGTAGTCACACACCACTGGTAAGCCAGTGGTCACACACCACTGGTAAGTCAGTAGTCACACACCACTGGTAAGCCATTAGTCACACACCACTGGTAAGCCAGTATCCACACACCACTGGTAAGCCAGTAGCACACACCACTGGTAAGCCAGTGGTCTCTGCTGCTTTAACTGGACTTTACCCAGAGTCTCTTCTGTCTCTTGGTCTGGAACCCGCGGCCCGGTCCCCAACCAGGCCTCCTGGTTGATGGCTTGATTGATCAAGCTGTTAGTGCCCGCCGTCCGCACTCCATCGTATGCACCAGGAAACGTTTTGAGGAATCTGTCGAGTTACCTCTTGTAGACAGCTAGGAGTCTGTTGGTAATCCATCTTTATGAATTAAGGGATGCAGCTGAAGAGTCGTGGTCCCTTAACACTTACTGAATTCTCTGACAGTGTCTTGATCTCTCTCTGTGCTTTTCACTTGAAGTATTTTGCACCGACCGCCAACCCTCTTCTATTCATTGGTAATTTCAGTGTGCAAGTTTGAGACCAATACCCCCAGTATCTTCCACCATGTGTAGATTATAATGTATCGTTCTCGCCTACATTCTAAATAGTACAGGTCTAGGAGCTTCAAGTGCTCCCAGTAAATTAAATGCTTGACTGAGTCTCTCTACATTTTCCTGCTCAGCAGTTTTGAAAGCCTTGACGAGGGCCCTTAACCTACAGCAATATTCCACTCAAGAGAGGAAGAAAGACCTGAAGAGTGTTATTATTGGCTTGGCATTGCTAGTTTTGAAAGCTCTATTTATCCAACCTGTTAATATCCTAGCAGGAGCGATAATGGCATTGTTGTATTCCTTAAACGTGAGATCTTCTGACATTATCACTCCCAGGTCTCTCACACTGGACTTAAGTTCTGTTGGGTATTTTTTGTCTATTACTCATAACTCGGTTTTATTTCCTCCATTCTTCTGTAACGTAGTAGCTGAATTTGTCCTCTCTGAACATCACAGTGCTGTCAGTAGCCCATTGGAAGACTTGGTTGGCATCAGCATGGAGGCTCTTGCAAGCAGGCTGTTATTATCTGCGTGTGGCCGACAAGAACAGTCTGGTTAATCAGACCCTGAATCACCACGAGACCTGGTCACGTGCCGGGCCGCGGGGGCGCTGACCCCCGGAACACTCTCCAGGTAAACCCTAGGCAGCAGTACCATGTTTCACTCTGCTTACTATTACTCTTTGAATTCTGTTTGCCAGGAAATTAAATTTACGTCTCCCTAACTTCCCAGTCATTCCATTTGTACGCATTTTGTGCACCACTGCCCTATGGTCGCTCTTGTCAAAGGCTTTTGCAAAAATCAGTGTATATTATATGTGCATTAGGGACTATGTCGTAATGATCCAAAAACTGCACGAGGCAGGAGTGATCTGTTGTGAACCCATGTTAACCTCAGTTGAACAATTACTGTGATTCCAAATTACTGGTAATCTTGCTTATTAACACCAATTAAAAATATTGATGATGTGGGTGGGACGTTAGTGCTATAGGTGTGTAGATTTATTTTTTTCACTTGCTAAACTGCCACCTTCGTGGAGTGCGGATATATCAGCGGTTTTAATGAATGGAGGATGATCCACTGATCAGACTCCTTCTCAGTAGAATATTTAAAGCATGTGATAAGGGTTTCTGCAATTCTTGATGAGTATAGAGATGCATGAGTCAGGGCCTGAAGTGGAGTGCATGGGCATGCGGTCAACGGCTTTTTCGAAGTTAAGTGGAGTTAGAGATATATCAGAGATTCAGAAGATATCTGCGGCATTTTGTGTCATATCCTGAGATCACTGAGTCCATCATTAGTCAGGGGTCACTACTGCCATGGTCCATCACTAGTGAGTCAGGGGCCACTACGGCCATGGTCCATCACTAGTGAGTCAGGGGTCACTACTCCCATGGTCCATCACTAGTGAGTCAGGGGCCACTACTGCCATGGTCCATCACTAGTGAGTCAGGGGTCACTACTGCCATGGTCCATCACTAGTGAGTCAGGGGTCACTACTGCCATGGTCCATCACTAGTGAGTCAGGGGTCACTACTGCCATGGTCCATCACTAGTGAGTCAGGGGTCACTAATGCCATGGTCCATCACTAGTGAGTCAGGGGTCACTACTGCCATGGTCCATCACTAGTGAGTCAGGGGTCACTACTGCCATGGTCCATCACTAGTGAGTCAGGGGTCACTAATGCCATGGTCCATCACTAGTGAGTCAGGGGTCACTACTGCCATGATCCATCACTAGTGAGTCAGGGGTCACTACTGCCATGGTCCATCACTAGTGAGTCAGGGGTCACTAATGCCATGGTCCGTCACTAGTGAGTCAGGGGTCACTACTGCCATGGTCCATCACTAGTGAGTCAGGGGTCACTAATGCCATGGTCCATCACTAGTGAGTCAGGGGTCACTACTGCCATGGTCCATCACTAGTGAGTCAGGGGTCACTACTGCCATGGTCCATCACTAGTGAGTCAGGGGTCACTAATGCCATGGTCCATCACTAGTGAGTCAGGGGTCACTAATGCCATGGTCCATCACTAGTGAGTCAGGGGTCACTAATGCCATGGTCCATCACTAGTGAGTCAGGGGTCACTAATGCCATGGTCCATCACTAGTGAGTCAGGGGTCACTAATGCCATGGTCCATCACTAGTGAGTCAGGGGTCACTAATGCCATGGTCCATCACTAGTGAGTCAGGGGTCACTAATGCCATGGTCCATCACTAGTGAGTCAGGGGTCACTAATGCCATGGTCCATCACTAGTGAGTCAGGGGTCACTAATGCCATGGTCCATCACTAGTGAGTCAGGGGTCACTAATGCCATGGTCCATCACTAGTGAGTCAGGGGTCACTAATGCCATGTAAAATGGAAGATGCCACAAAGTAATGTTATACCAGAAATATCTCCGGGAAGCACCCTGGCTCAACAGGTACATACCAGGGAACTAATGAGGCTTTGTGAAAAGTACTCATTAAACCAATAGGTAATTGATCCCACTAAAAATGAAAATACCCTGGATTTGATATTTACAAACAACGAGGAACTGATCAGAGACATAACAGTTACAAAAACAATATACTCTGATCATAACATCATAGAGGTTCAAACGAGTATTAACTCAGGGTTAGGGAACTGCGTCACTAATGTTAGAGACGGGATGTTCAGTAAGTTTAATTTTAACAACCATAGAATCGACTGGGAAAAAATAAACCAAGAGCTATAAGGCATATCCTGGGAATCAGACATGAGCGACCTAAATCCCCACCAGTGCCTAGAGAAGCTGAATACAGAAGCATACAAAGTATGTATGAAGCACGTACCATTGAGGAAACCCAGAACAAGATCAGATAGAGAGAGAGAGAGAGAGAGAGAGAGAGAGAGAGAGAGAGTAGGAGATGGTACAGAAGAAGAAAACGGGTTACTGAATTGCTTAAAAACACTAATATGTTACAGTAGAGGAAAGATAGACTTAGCCGAGAGATCACTGAATTAGAGCAAAAACTTAGGATGTCATACCTCACAGAAGAAGCACAAAGGGAACGAAGGGCCATACAGGATATTGCAAGAAACCCAAAATACTTCTATTCCTATACAAAACCCAACCTAAGAACCACCTGTAGAATTGGACCATTACTAAGAGGAGACTCGTATACTGACGATGAACAGAAAATGAGTGAAATCTTAAAAGAACAGTATAAGTCGGTGTTCAGCAACCCACTAAATGACAGCAAGGTAGAAAATGCAGAAATATTTTTCATTCCAGAAGAAGGCCGCACAGACCAACTAACTGACATTAGTACAAATCCCATAGTATTCGAAAAAGAAATGGAAAACATGCCAACTCACTCAGCACCTGGACCAGATTCATGGAATGCTCTATTTATAAAGAAGTGCAAAGTACCACTAGCACGAGCCCTCAGTATTCTTTGGAGAAAGAGCTTAGATCTAGGTGAAATACCGGAGGCCTTGAAGAGTGCAGACATAGCTCCTTTGCATAAGGGAGGTAGTAGAGGACTACAGACCAGTAGCCCTAACCTCGCACATCATAAAAATCTTCGAAAGAGTGATGAGACGGCAGATTACAAATTTCATGGAGCAGCACATAACCCGAACCAGCATGGTTTTAGAGCAGGACGATCATGCCTGTCACAGCTGCTGCACCATTATGACAGAATTACGGATGCATTGGAAGACAACCAAAACGCAGATGTTATTTACACAGATTTTGCAAAGGCGTTTGGCAAATGCCATCATGGAGTGATAGCGCACAAAATGAAGGCCATGGGCGTAATATTACGGGGAAGATAGGCAGATGGATTTTCGGTTTCCTAACACACAGAACACAAAAAGTGGTAGTGAACAGGGCAAGATCCAGCAAAAGCTCAGTGTCCCAAGGTACTGTCCTAGCACCTCTGCTGTTTCTCATCCTCATAGCAGACATAGACAAAAACATCCGTCACACTTTTGTATCATCATCTGCAGATGACACTATAATAAGCATGAAAGTCACTATGGTAGAGGACACTGAAAAAGTACAGAAAGACATAAACAGGGTTTTCCAGTGGCAGTGGAGAACAACTTGACGTTCAATGGTGATAAGTTCCAGCTGCTCAGGTATGGAAAGAATGAAGAACTCAAAAGGAACACTATATACAAGACTCAAGAGGGTCACCAAATAGAACGTAAGGAACACCTAAAAGACCTAGGAATAATTATGTCAGCGGACCTTTCTTTTAAAGACCATAACAAGACAAAGATCACTACAGCCAGGAAGATGACTGGGTGGGTACTGAGAACCTTTAAAACAAGGTAAATAATGCCGATGGTCACACTTTTCAAATCGCTAGTGCTCCCTCACATGGAATATTGCTCAGTGTTGAAGGTCCCGTTCAAAGCAGGTGAAATATCGGAGCTGGAACAAAAACAGAGATCGTTTTCGGCTCAAATTGAGCCTGTAAAACACTGGAGGCAGTGGAGATGTCATGTCTGAGGGCAATGTGTGGTGTGAATATAATGCAGAGAATTCGTAGTTTGGAAGTTAGGAGGAGGTGCGGGATTACTAAAACTGTTGTCCAGAGGGCTGAGGAAGGGTTGTTGAGGTGGTTCGGACATGTAGAGAGAATGGAGCGAAACAGAATGACTTCAAGAGTGTATCAGTCTGTAGTGGAAGGAAGGCGGGGTAGGGGTCGGCCTAGGAAAGGTTGGAGGGAGGGGGTAAAGGAGGTTTTGTGTGCGAGGGGCTTGGACTTCCAGCAGGCATGCGTGAGCGTGTTTGATAGGAGTGAATGGAGACAAATGGTTTTTAATACTTGACGTGCTGTTGGAGTGTGAGCAAAGTAACATTTATGAAGGGGTTCAGGGAAACCGGCAGGCCGGACTTGAGTCCTGGAGATGGGAAGTACAGTGCCTGCACTCTGAAGGAGGGGTGTTAATGTTGCAGTTTAAAAACTGTAGTGTAAAGCACCCTTCTGGCAAGACAGTGATGGAGTCAATGATGGTGAAAGTTTTTCTTTTTCGGGCCACCCTGCCTTGGTGGGAATCGGCCAGTGTGATAATAAAAAATAAAAAAACACCTAAACTACTGGGAACGCCTGCAAGTCACGTGTATTCATTGGAGCGGAGGAGAGAGAGGTACATGATAATATATACCTGGCAAGTACTCGAAGGCCTGGTCCCAAATCTGCACATTGCCATAACAACATACTGGATTGAGAGATATGGGAGGAAGTGTAAAATAAACCTAGTGAGGAGCAGGGATGCGGTGGAGACAATAAGGTAACACTGTATCAACATCCGGGGTCCCAGACTATTCAACTTCTTACCAGAAGATATCAGAAACACTGCTGGAACAAGTGTAGAAGCCGTCAAGAGGAAACTGGAAAAGTATCTTCACCAAGTGCCAGATCAACCAGGCTGTGATGGATATGTGGGGCAGCGGGCCAGCAGCACCAACAGCTTGGTTGACCAAGCAAGCACCAGACAAGCCTGGCCCATGGTCCATCAACAGTGAGTCAGGAGTCACTGCCATGGTCGATCACTAGTGAGACAGGGGTCACTCCTGCCATGGCCCATCAACAGTGAGTCAGGAGTCACTGCCATGGTCGATCACTAGTGAGACAGGGGTCACTCCTGCCATGGTCCATCAACAGTGAGTCAGGAGTCACTGCCATGGTCGATCACTAGTGAGTCAGGGGTCACTCCTGCCATGGTCCATCAACAGTGAGTCAGAAGTCACTGCCATGGTCGATCACTAGTGAGACAGGGGTCACTACTGCCATGGTCCATCCAGTGAGTCAGGAGTCACTGCCATGGCCCATCACTAGTGAGTCAGTGGTCATTACTGCCATGGTCCATCACTGGTGGTCAGTGGCCATTACTGCCATGGTCCATCACTAGTGAGTCAAAGGTCACTACTGCCATGGTCCATCAAAAGCGAGTCAGTGGTTACTACTGCCATGGTCCATCGCTAGTCAGTCTGTGGTCACGATTGCCATTGTCGATCACAGGTGAGAAGTGGTAACTACTGTCATGGTCCATCACAGGCGAGTCAGTGGTCACTACTGCCATGGTCCATAAGAAGTGAGTCAGTGGTCACTCCTGCCATGGTCCATCACAGGTGAGCCAGTGGTCACTATTGCCATGGTCCATCACTGGTGAATCAGTGGTCACTGTTGCCATGATCCATCACTAGTGAGTCAGTGGTCACTACTGCCATGGTCCATCACTAGCGAATCAGTGGTCACTACTGCCATGGTCCATCACAGGTTAGTCAGTGGTAACTACTGCCATGGTCCATCACTAGTGAGTCAATGGTCACTACTGCCATGGCCCATCACTAGTGAGTCAGTGGTCACTAGTGTCATGGTCCATCACTAGTGAGTCAGGGGTCACTACTGCCATGGTCCATCACTAGCGAATCAGTGATCACTACTGCCATGGTCCATCACAGGTGAGTCAGTGGTAACTACTGCCATGGTCCATCACTAGTGAGTCAGTGGTCACTACTACCATGGTCCATCACTAGTGAGTCAGTGGTCACTACTGCGTGGGCCATCACTAGTGAGTCATTTGTCACTACTGCCATGGTCCATCACAGGAGAGTCAGTGGTTACTACTGCCATGGTCCATCACTGGTGAGTCAATGGTCACTACTTCCATAGTCCATCACTGGTGGTCAGTGGTCACTGCTTCTGTGGTCCATCACTGGTGGTCAGTGGTCACTACTGCCATGGTCCATCACTGGTGAGTCAGTGGTCACCGCTAGCATGGTCCATCACTGGTGGTCAGTGGTCACTGCTGCATGGTCCATCACTGATGGTCAGTGGTCACTGCTGCCATGGTCCATCACTGGTGGTCAGTGGTCACTGCTGCCATGGTACATCACTGGTGCAGTGGCCACTGCTGCCATGGTTCATTACTGGTGGTCAGTGGTCACTTCTGCCATGGTCTATCTATAGTGAGTCACTGGTCACTGCTGCCATTGTTCATCACTAGTGAGTCAGTGGTCACTGCTGCCATGGTCCATCACTGGTGGTCAGTAGTCACTGCTGTCATGGTCCATCGCTGGTGAGTCAGTGGTCACTGCTGCCATGGTCCATCACTGGTGGTTAGTGGTCGCTGCTGCCATGGTCCATCGCTGGTGAGTCAGTGGTCACTACTGCCACGGTCCATCACTGATGAGTCAGTGGTCACTACTGCCACGGTCCATCACTGATGAGTCAGTGGTCACTGCTGCCATGGCCCACCACTGGTGGTCAGTGGTCACTGCTGCCATGGTCCATCACTGGTGGTCAGTGGTCACTGGTGTCATGGTCCATCACTGGTGGTCAGTGGTCACTGCTGCCATGGCTCATCACTGGTGGTCAGTGGTCACTGCTGCCATGGTCCATCACTGGTGGTCAGTGGTCACTGCTGCCATGGTCCATCACTGGTGGTCAGTGGTCACTGCTGCCATGGTCCATCACTGGTGAGTCAGTGGTCACCGCTAGCATGGCCCATCACTGATGGTCAGTGGTCACTGCTGCATGGTCCATCACTGATGGTCAGTGGTCACTGCTGCCATGGTCATCACTGGTGGTCAGTGGTCACTGCTGCCATGGTACATCACTGGTGCAGTGGCCACTGCTGCCATGGTTCATTACTGGTTGTCAGTGGTCACTTCTGCCATGGTCTATCTATAGTGAGTCACTGGTCACTGCTGCCATTGTTCATCACTAGTGAGTCAGTGGTCACTGCTGCCATGGTCCATCACTGGTGGTCAGTAGTCACTGCTGTCATGGTCCATCGCTGGTGAGTCAGTGGTCACTGCTGCCATGGTCCATCACTGGTGGTTAGAGGTCGCTGCTGCCATGGTCCATCACTGATGAGTCAGTGGTCACTGCTGCCATGGTCCATCGCTGGTGAGTCAGTGGTCACTGCTGCCATGGTCCATCACTGATGAGTCAGTGGTCACTGCTGCCATGGTCCATCGCTGGTGAGTCAGTGGTCACTGCTGACATGGCCCACCACTGGTGGTCAGTGGTCACTGCTGCCATGGTCCATCACTTGTGGTCAGTGGTCACTGGTGTCATGGTCCATCACTGGTGGTCAGTGGTCACTGCTGCCATGGCTCATCACTGGTGGTCAGTGGTCACTGCTGCCATGGTCCATCACTGGTGGTCAGTGGTCACTGCTGCCATGGTCCATCACTGGTGGTCAGTGGTCACTGCTGCCATGGTCCATCACTGGTGGTCAGTGGTCACTGGTGTCATGGTCCATCACTGGTGGTCAGTGGTCACTGCTGCCATGGCTCATCACTGGTGGTCAGTGGTCACTGCTGCCATGGTCCATCACTGGTGGTCAGTGGTCACTGCTGCCATGGTCCATCACTGGTGGTCAGTGGTCACTGCTGCCATGGTCCATCACTGGTGGTTAGTGGTCACTGGTGTCATGGTCCATCACTGGTGGTCAGTGGTCACTGCTGCCATGGTCCATCACTGGTGGTCAGTGGTCACTGCTGCCATGGCTCATCACTGGTGGTCAGTGGTCACTGGTGTCATGGTCCATCACTGGTGGTCAGTGGTCACTGCTGCCATGGTTCATCACTGGTGGTCAGTGGTCACTGCTGCCATGGTCCATCACTGGTGGTCAGTGGTCACTGGTGTCATGGTCCGTCACTGGTGGTCAGTGGTCACTGCTGCCATGGTCCATCACTGGTGGTCAGTGGTCACTGCTGCCATGGCTCATCACTGGTGGTCAGTGGTCACTGGTGTCATGGTCCGTCACTGGTGGTCAGTGGTCACTGCTGCCATGGTACATCACTGGTGGTCAGTAGTCACTGGTGTCATGGTCCATCACTGGTGGTCAGTGGTCACTGCTGCCATGGCTCATCACTGGTGGTCAGTGGTCACTGGTGTCATGGTCCATCACTGGTGGTCAGTGGTCACTGCTGCCATGGTCCATCACTGGTGGTCAGTGGTCACTGGTGTCATGGTCCATCACTGGTGGTCAGTGGTCACTGCTCACACTTGTGGTCAGTGGTCACTGCTGCCATGGCTCATCACTGGTGGTCAGTGGTCACTGGTGTCATGGTCCATCACTGGTGGTCAGTGGTCACTGCTGCCATGGTCCATCACTGGTGGTCAGTGGTCACTGCTGCCATGGTCCATCACTGGTGGTCAGTGGTCACTGGTGTCATGGTCCATCACTGTTGGTCAGTGGTCACTGCTGCCATGGTCCATACTGGTGGTCAGTGGTCACTGCTGCCATGGTCCGTCACTGGTGGTCAGTGGTCACTGCTGACATGGTCCATCACTGGTGGTCAGTGGTCACTGTTGCCATGGTCCATCACTGGTGGTCAGTGGTCACTGCTGCCATGGTCCATCACTGGTGGTCAGTGGTCACTGCTGCCATGGTCCATCACTGGTGATCAGTGGTCACTGGTGTCATGGTCCGTCACTGGTGGTCAGTGGTCACTGCTGCCATGGTCCGTCACTGGTGGTCAGTGGTCACTGCTGCCATGGTCCATCACTGGTGGTCAGTGGTCACTGCTGCCATGGTCCATCACTGGTGGTCAGTGGTCACTGCTGCCATGGTCCATCACTGGTGGTCAGTGGTCACTGCTGCCATGGTCCGTCACTGGTGGTCAGTGGTCACTGCTGCCATGGTCCATCACTGGTGGTCAGTGGTCACTGCTGCCATGGTCCATCACTGGTGGTCAGTGGTCACTGCTGCCATGGTCCATCACTGGTGGTCAGTGGTCACTGCTGCCATGGTCCATCACTGGTGGTCAGTGGTCACTGGTGTCATGGTCCGTCACTGGTGGTCAGTGGTCACTGCTGCCATGGTCCATCACTGGTGGTCAGTGGTCACTGCTGCCATGGTCCATCACTGGTGGTCAGTGGTCACTGCTGCCATGGTCCATCACTGGTGGTCAGTGGTCACTGCTGCCATGGTCCATCACTGGTGGTCAGTGGTCACTGGTGTCATGGTCCATCACTGGTGGTCAGTGGTCACTGCTGCCGTGGTCCATCACTGGTGGTCAGTGGTCACTGCTGCCATGGTCCATCACTGGTGGTCAGTGGTCACTGGTGTCATGGTCCGTCACTGGTGGTCAGTGGTCACTGCTGCCATGGTCCATCACTGGTGGTCAGTGGTCACTGCTGCCATGGTCCATCACTGGTGGTCAGTGGTCACTGCTGCCATGGTCCATCACTGGTGGTCAGTGGTCACTGGTGTCATGGTCCATCACTGGTGGTCAGTGGTCACTGCTGCCATGGTCCATCACTGGTGGTTAGTGGTCACTGCTGCCATGGTCCATCACTGGTGGTCAGTAGTCACTGCTGCCATGGTCCGTCACTGGTGGTCAGTGGTCACTGCTGCCATGGCCCGTCACTGGTGGTCAGTGGTCACTGCTGCCATGGTCCATCACTGGTGGTCAGTGGTCACTGCTGCCATGGTCCATCACTGGTGGTCAGTGGTCACTGCTGCCATGGTCCATCACTGGTGGTCAGTGGTCACTGCTGCCATGGTACATCACTGGTGGTCAGTGGTCACTGCTGCCATGGTCCATCACTGGTGGTCAGTGGTCACTGGTGTCATGGTCCATCACTGGTGGTCAGTGGTCACTGCTGCCATGGTCCATCACTGGTGGTCAGTGGTCACTGCTACCAAGATAGATCTCACTTAGGTCAATGATTCTAACATAGCTAATCGGTGAGTAAAAGAAATGAGTACAATTTAGAGCACAAACACACGAGTACAATGTCAATCACACAAATCAACTTCTCACTTAAAAAGAGAGAAACACAAAGCTCAAAATGAAAAAAAAAAATAAAAGAAAAATCTATATATGAAAAGTAAAAAAAAAAAACACGAAACATTATGGAAATCCAACACAGCTAAACGAAGATAAATGAAAAAAAATATATGGCGTAATGCGCTGAGTTGACAGTTGGACAATGAAAAGCGACAAGCCTCTCTCTCCCGTCGTCCCCCTTTATCCCATTCCCCTCCCCCTTACGCTTCCCCTTGCCCCTATCCGAAAGTTTTCGTTCGCATTCCATTTCCCATCGTTCATCACCTCTTCTCTCATCCTGTCCACCTTGTGATCATCTGCCTTTTTTTTTTTTTTGGTATGTTAGTATTCGTTTTTTTGTACGTTTGCATTAATTTTTTATAAGTTTATATTTTTTATTTTGACTTTTACATTCGGTTTTATTTTGTACGTTTATATTCGATTTTTTATACTTTTTGTCTGTGTATTTCTTCGAATTGTTTCACTTTTTTTTTTATCTAAGTTGTTGTGATTTATAAAAGAATATTTTAGTGATGATTTTTGAACCCCCCCCCCAAAAAAAAGAAAAAAAAGAAACAATTGGTGAGTTATAGAAACGAAAATTGACAGGGGAGTTAAATTCTCGTGGTCATTTGTTCCGGAAATTCCCGCATTTTGGGGTATTTTTCCGCTTAAATTCTGCCAGTCAGTAATTCAGTTAATCGGTCACTCAATAACTCGTTAGAAAATCTGTCGTCATTAGTGACTCCAGTAGTTCAGTGAACCAGTCAGTGACTCAGTGAACCAGTGACTCAGTGAACCAGTGACTCAGTGAACCAGTGACTCAGTGAACCAGTGACTCAATGAACCAGTGACTCAGAGAACCAGTAAATGACTCAGTGAGCCAGTCAGTGATTCAGTGAACCAGTCAGTGACTTTGTGAACCAGCCAATAAATCAGTGAATCAGTCAATAACTCAGTGAACCAGTCAGTAACTCAGTGAACCAGTCAGTAGCCTAGTGAACCAGTTAGTAACTCAGTGAACCAGTCAGTGACCCAGTGAACCAGTCAGTAACTCAATGAACCAGTCAGTGACCCAGTGAACTATTCAGTAACTCAGTGTATCATAGGGGTTCGTGAGGAGATGTTGGAGTAAGAAATGCGCTCGTTGTATGTCTTGAAGGCGTATAATTAAGAATTTAGAGGAGAAGTCCTGGAGCCTTGCCTTGTGCAGTCTATGCCTAGCAGGAACTGACCACGAGGCCTCTTGCCTACTTTTGACATGTGATGGGTTTCATGACGTCGGGAGCATATCTATAAAGTAGCTATGATTATCTAAGTATACTATGGAAATAAATGGCATAAAATACCGACACAACGGAAATATAAACACTTACGTAGAATAATGTGATCCTTTATTGACTTTATCAAGTAACAAACAGAGTGTGAATTCTGGTGTTGAACACAGGCATTCCTTGGATCATCAGATCTGCCTGCACACTGGTGTTCTGAAATACGTGTTTTGAGGTCTCTGGATGTTTCGCAGACGTGTAATTTGTTGCAGTCATTACAAGGGATTGCGTATACTCCTGCAGAGGATTGAAGCTTGTCCTGTCTATTACTGGTAATGTCCTTGATGGTGGTGGGTGTAGAGGTAGATACTTGGATGTGGTAGGTAGATACATCTTTTCCAATACCTCATTCCAAGTATCTACCTTCACATCCACCACCATCAAGGACATTACCAGTAATAGACAGGACAAGCTTCCATACACTGCAGGGGTATACGCAATCCCTTGTAATGACTGCAGCAAATTATACGTCAGCAAAACATTGAGAGACCTCCAAACACGTATTTTAGAGCACCAGTACGCAGACAGATCTGACGATCCAAGGAATGCCTGTGTTCAACACCGAAATTCACACAACCATTTAATCAACTACAGAAACTCAAGACTTATCGCCAGAGAAGACAACATTCATTACCAAAGGATCGTGGAATCATCACTTATTTGTATATCCAACAAGTTCAACCGCAACAACGGCTTCTATAACATAGCCGAACCCCTTGTCAAGAAAGTTTATCATCCCACATAACAACATAAGAATAGAGGAACACTGCAGAAGGTTTATTCATACACATACTTATCCAATCTCTTTTTTAAAGCTACCCAAGGTTCTAGACTCCTTCACCCTACTCGGAAGATTGTCACATACAGCATTCTCCACCTGACTCCTTCCTATAAATACCTTTTACCCAGGTAGATCTGCTTGTGACGTGATAAAGCCCATTGTGTGGGCGAAACGTCGTCAGTAAAGGATCACATTATACTGCTTAAGTGTTTATATTTCTAAGTACACAGTACACAGTAACACTACTGACAGCTCAGCATTGCTAACATATGGCATCCTTACATACAGCTAACTTATGCACACTATAGACTGTAGGCATTTCGGCTATGGGCTGATTCTATACAATATCAATGTACACAAAAATTGATTATAAAGAGACTGTACAAAAGGATATCTGTAATGCATTACACATTATATTTCACAAATCATTGTAAATTAAAGAATCAATGGTGGTACAGAATAACAAGAGAGATCAACAAAGAGAAAGAGAAGATCAATCTGTATTCATGTGATCTACATATTCTAAGGAAATATATTTAGAAAGAAGAAAGTTTTTAACAGAAAAGGCAGACTTGGTGCACACAAGTCTTATTCTGTTAAATCTCAGAATTCGGAGAGAACGTGAACGTGAGATTCACATATGCAGAGTGATCATCATCTATGGATGGGTGGGGGGGGTCAAACTGTTGCAACAGCTAACACATGCCATGGTTGAGAAGGATGTGAATTGGTATTTACAAACGAAATTGAAGATTCCTCATTATTTGTTGTGTATGTAACTAATAACAATCAGGTTGTTCGTCTGTCTGGCTGTTAGAGGTAGAGGGTAATGAGTCAGGAGGATTGTCAGAGTCTGTCACATTTGGCTGGATGTTAGGAACCTCGTCATCATCGCATACTAACTGCATATGATCTAAATGCAATTCTTTATACTAATCAGTACTGATTTCTCTAACTCTATACTTATTGCCGCTGACATGTTTGACTACTTGATATGGACAAACAAACTTTTGGTCAAGTTTAGGCATTGTGGATGTTTTATTAAAGTTAGTCAGTGTAACTCTCAAACCTACTTTAATTTTGGCTGGTTTTGCTTGAGTGTTAGTGACTTATGTAAATTCTGCTGTTGATTTATGAAGTGCTTCTCAGATTCTTTCAAAAACACTTTGAGCTAACTGGTACGAGTCACTATGAAATCATCAGGATTGTAATTTGTTTTCAGATTAGTATATAACAACTTATATGGTAAATGCTTATCTACACCATACAATGCATAATGTAGAGGTCACCTATAGAAACATTGTAAGCAGAATTTATGGCACTCTGAACATCATCCCAGGTTGCACTATTTGGACTGATAATGGCTCTCAACACATCGAGTACTTTCTTATTTGTTCTTTCCATTAGACTACTACTGGCCAGATGGTGAGGAACAATGGTCGGTTTAGAGATCTTGTACAAAGTACACAACTTTTCAAGAATCTCATTACAGAATTCACCTCCATTATCTGTCACTAGGGACTTAGGAGTTGTATGCCTGCAGATTATATGTTCCTTAAATTCTTTAGCCACTGTCTCGGCAGTCTTATCTGCTATAGGAACTAATTCACAATACCTGGTGAAATGGTCTACCATAACACACAGATGTTTGTTGCCCTGGAGAGAACATTGGAAGTTAGTTAACAAATCTGGCGCAACTCTTTCCCGAGGTTCACTAGTAGTGGTATACACCTGGACTGGATTAGAACCACTAACATTACCTTTATGCTGCATACAGACATTACATTTCTTAACATACTCAGAAATATCAGTTGCCAAAAGTATTTCAATCTGGCTTTTTTACAAAACAATCCATACCAGGGTGTGCAACACCTGGTACTTCATGAACTAACTGTAAGGCTACATTCACTAATAACTGTGGAATTACTAGCTTGTATACCCTTCTGCTAGGAGTACCCAGCTCAGCTGTGCAATACAGTAGCTCTTGGTTCATGACAGAGTCACTGATGGGTGCTTATGAGAGAGTTTAATCTTCCTATAGCAGGAATCGAATCACACCAGATCACATGGGATCTGTTCTCTGAGCATTCTTTACATCCCCAGCACTAAATGGAGGATCTCCTAATACTGTACTAATATGTCATGATAGAGCATCTGCAACTACATTTGATTTTCCAGGCAAGTGTTCGAAGGTTGGCTTGATAGTCACGGACCATCTGGCTAATCTTCCAGTAGGTTGTTTATCCTGGAATAAAGGAATCAGTGGAACATGATCTGTCAAGATAACCAAAGGCCATTCTGAGAAAATGATAATGACCTGTAGGAGTGGAAAATGTGGTTAGCTCTTCGCTGTTCTTGTAGAGAGAAACTTGCCAAAGCCATTGTTGAATGTCGAAAGCCAGGGTCGAAAAGACTTTGTTATCTCCAATACTGGGTAAAAGGTCTCCAAATACAAGAAGTGGGAAGCGATCTGGAATTGTTGGTGCATTCAACTTCCTAAAGTCGATCACCAGGCACCAAGTACCATCCTTCTTAGGTGCTAGGACCAAGGGTGCATTGAAGCATCTTACTGATCAGTTCTTCTGAACAGCAACTTGTGAATGAGGCATTCTGTACACAGGTACGTAAATACGATGGGACAATAGGTTAATTATACCCATCTTCTCACCTGGTAAGGCAATGGCTCTACGGTGTTTGTTTCATAGGTGCAACAAAGGCTTGACCTCCTGGGAAGCCAGTGGGAGCTAAGTCTTTCTCCTCTACTGGTGGAGTGGATAGACTCCTCCCAGTTGAAATAGCACTGACCCACTGGTCAGGTGACAACTCATCCTCTTCATGAACAGGGTAAAGATAATGAACAAGGTCAACAATGGTGGTGTTCGCTCTGTGGCGAATACTGTGACCGGAAGTGTTAGCAAGGAAGAAATGGATCTTATTATCTCGTACAACATGTAATGATAGCTCGACAAACGTTTGAACCCTTTGCCTTGTAAGAATCACTGTCAACTAGGATGTTATCTCCAAGAGCATAAGGGACAACAACAGACATTCTAATGAGTGCACTACCTGCGACAGAACGTCTTTCTGCAGACTGCGTATGACATCAACATTACTAGTTTCAAGTAGTCATTTTCCGAAAAGGCTTGCCGTGTGGAGGAACTACCACTTGAACTAGCAGTCATCGCAGGTATAGACTCAGTACCCAAGGTTGTCTGAGGTTCCTCTGACAACTGAGGCAACTGTACACTATCTTGTGTGCATGAAGTTGTAGGAATAGGATCACAGTCAGGAATGACAGGATTACTAGTGCCTACCTACTTGGTTATGTTACAAGAAAATGCGTTAGTTTGTAAAGACTTAATCCGAACTTCATACTCTGCAGCAGTATGACAGATCTTGGATCCAAGCTGGTAGCCCCAAAACAGTACGATCAAGTCGTCAATTCGGGCATACCATTGGTAAGGATCAAGCACAATGTGTAAATCTCTGATGTAAGTAAATCCCAGTAGATCACCAGGGAAACTAATCTGGTTTACAACAAAGAAGCGGTAAAGTCCCTAAGTCTCTACCTTGGATACAAAAGGTGAGGGAAGTCTGACCTCGGACACGCAGACTAGAACCAGCCACACCAATAAGGGAGAACACAAGAGTTAGTTCTACGAGAAGGACATGGCGTAACTGCTTATCCTTAAACAAACTAAACGTGATAATGTTGACTTGTGCACCAGAGTCCATGAACACATGAACGGGCGCATTTAGAACAGATGTTTGTACCAAAGGTCCTATTGCTGCATTGGAATTAATGTGTTAACAAGGAGGGTCGTCATCAGAGGTTTGTTCCACTGCATCCTCAAAAATATCTTTATCGAAAACATGTGAAGCAACATCATCAACAAGACTGTCTTCCTCGAGACTGCATAAGGCATCAAAAGAATTACGAACGGGAATAGAGTGTTCATTATCACCTACTGTCACAACTGGACGGTTTGACTTTGGCGCTCTGATTCTGGTTATTCTGAGAATCACGACCTCTATTGCCTCTCCTGGTTCTGCAATAGGGATGGCCATGGAAGGGTCTATAGTACCTACTATTGTGGAGAGCATTACGCTCAGATGTATAAGGTCCATGCATTCTGTAGAAAGTGCAGTACGGCAGATTGGTTTGAGAGTTATAGTCAGTACGACGCTTTTTACTTTGACCACTTGTACAATTTACTGTAATGTGACCTCGGTAACCACAGTTATAACAAGTTCTAGTGCTATGGTTACTGAATACACTGCGAGCACTACGAGGAGAACGACTATTCGTTACACTAACCATGGACGACTGACGTGACTGACTTTTATGTGGACCTTTCCTTGTTACACAAACAAGGGGTGATGCTAAAGGATTCGTAGTAGAAGGTTTGATGCATGGAAAAGTACCAGGAACACGCATGGTACGTGTATGAACAAGGACTGCTAGCGGAGGGTTGGAGTTACAAGCATACGAGGCAGCAGGCGGCATTAATTCCTTGATAGTACCAAAAGCTGCCAATTTACCAAATTCTGTGGTGACTTGTTTTCCCTCTTCAGATATAAAATCTGAAGATTGTGCTGCTTTAATGAATTATGACAAGAATTTCGATAAACGAATCGTAAACTCACTTAATGAATCACCTGGCATAGGTGTTGCAGTCACTATTTCCTTGAGGATGATAAATAGATCAGAATCTGTCACTGGCACAAGAAAAGAACGGATCAAATTCTCATATTCTGACCACTTAATAAAATTCTCAAAGTCACATATGGTAAGAAGGTTAACGATATTCACAACAGCTGGTGATCGAGCAAGACTCTTTTGCAATCCTAATAATACTTCCACAAGAGTGTTAACTCTAGAACGGACGGCAGTAAACCGTAAACCATGTTTCAGGATTATTCAGGTTGCCATCGAATAAGGGCAAAGCATCAAAAGGGTCACGAGAAAAACTATATTGTCTCGGAGTCAGGTGTGGTCTATTAGTCGGCAAGGGACCATTAGGATTTTTGACAGGTACAACATTGGCCTGACTGACGTTATTCACTAAGGCACTGCTGGCATTGTTCAAAGTTAGTTGAGACATGAAATTACACATAGACAAGGTAAGCAAAGAATAACAAAGAAAAATATACGACAAAATTTTAAGTAAATTGAAAATAAAGATGCTTAACTAACTCTGCATAAATAAATAAAAAATTATAAGACACACTAAGAAAAGAAAACTCAATGAAATTTACGTGGCAAAGAAAAGGAATTTGAATTAATTTGAATTAATTTCAAAAGTGAGCTGTCTTTACCCTCAATTCAATAAAGAATTTTGATAAAAAAAAATTGTAAATCGGGACAAAAATAATAAAATAAAATCAATAAATTGTATGCAATTGGAAATAAGCTAGAAAAATAAAATTTCTAAAGACGAAACGTCAATAAAAACAAAATATTACTGCACTGAATTAAAATAATTTAAGAAATTATTATTAATTACTGAACAAAACAGAGCACAAGAATAACAGTATAAAAATTATTAAAAAAAAATAATAATCACCGCAGGACAAACAAATTGCACCATTATAATAATTTGCAGAATTAGTCAAAGTATCAATAGAGTTTTTACACACGAAATACAGCTTAGAGAGAATATTAAAACTGCAAGAAATGGCTCGTGTGAACACTTAACCAGCCAGTGACCCAGTGAACCAGCCAGTGACCCAGTGAACCAGTCAATGACCCAGTGAACCAGCCAGTGACCCAGTGAACCAGCCAGTGACCCAGTGAACCAGCCAGTGACCCAGTGAACCAGCCAGTGACCCAGTGAACCAGCCAGTGACCCAGTGAACCAGTCAGTGACCCAGTGAACCAGTCAGTGACCCAGTGAACGAGTCAATGACCCAGTGAACCAGCCAGTGACCCAGTGAACCAGTCAATGACCCAGTGAACCAGTCAATGACCCAGAGAACCAGCCAGTGACCCAGTGAACCAGCCAGTGACCCAGTGAACCAGTCAGTGACCCAGTGAACCAGCCAGTGACCCAGTGAACCAGCCAGTGACCCAGTGAACCAGTGAGTGACCCAGTGAACCAGTCAGTGACCCAGTGAACCAGTCAATGACCCAGTGAACCAGTCAGTGACCCAGTGAACCAGTCAATGACCCGGTGAACCAGTCAATGACCCAATGATCCAGAGAACCAGCCAGTGACCCAGTGAACCAGTCAATGACCCAGTGAACCAGTCAATGACCCAGAGAACCAGCCAGTGACCCAGTGAACCAGCCAGTGACCCAGTGAACCAGTGAGTGACCCAGTGAACCAGTCAGTGACCCAGTGAACCAGTCAGTGACCCAGTGAACCAGTCAATGACCCAGTGAACCAGCCAGTGACCCAGTGAACCAGTCAATGACCCAGTGAACCAGTCAATGACCCAGTGAACCAGTCAATGACCCAGTGAACCAGTCAATGACCCAGTGAACCAGTCAATGACCCAGTGAACCAGTCAATGACCCAGTGAACCAGTGACACAGTGACCAGTCAATGACCCAGTGAACCAGTGACCCAGTGAACCAGAACCAGTCAATGACCCAGTGAACCAGTCAATGACCCAGTGAACCAGTCAATGACCCAGTGAACCAGTCAATGACCCAGTGAACCAGTCAATGACCCAGTGAACCAGTCAATGACCCAGTGAACCAGTCAATGACCCAGTGAACCAGTCAATGACCCAGTGAACCAGTCAATGACCCAGTGAACCAGTCAATGACCCAGTGAACCAGCCAGTGACCCAGTGAACCAGTCAATGACCCAGTGAACCAGTCAATGACCCAGTGAACCAGTCAATGACCCAGTGAACCAGTCAATGACCCAGTGAACCAGTCAATGACCCAGTGAACCAGTCAATGACCCAGTGAACCAGTCAATGACCCAGTGAACCAGTCAATGACCCAGTGAACCAGTCCGCGACTCAGTAAATCAGTCAGTAAACCGGTGAACCAGCCAGTGACTCAGTGAACCAGCAAGTGACCTAGAGAACCAGTCAGTGACTCAGTGAACCAGTCAGTGACTCAGTGAAACCAGTCAATGACCCAGTGAACCAGTCAGTGACTCAGTGAGTCCACAGTGAACCAGTCAATGACCCAGTGAACCAGACTCACTGAACCATTCAGTGAACAAGTGAACCAGTCAGACTGAACCAGTGAACCAGTCAGTGAACAAGTGAACCAGTCAGTGAACAAGTGAACCAGTCAGTGAACAAGTGAACCAGTCAGTAAACAAGTGAACCAGTCAGTAAACAAGTGAACCAGTCAATGAACAAGTGAACCAGTCAATGAACAAGTGAACCAGTCAGTGAACAAGTGAACCAGACCCAGTGAACCAGTCAATGACCCAGTGAACCAGTCAATGACCCGGTGAACCAGTCAATGACCCAGTGAACCAGTCAATGACCCGGTGAAGCAGTCAGTGAGCAAGTGAACCAGTCAATGACCCAGTGAACCAGTCAATGACCCAGTGAACCAGTCAATGACCCAGTGAACCAGTCAATGACCCAGTGAACCAGTCAATGACCCAGTGAACCAGTCAATGACCCAGTGAACCAGTCAATGACCCAGTGAACCAGTCAATGACCCAGTGAACCAGTCAATGACCCAGTGAACCAGTCAATGACCCAGTGAACCAGTCAATGACCCAGTGAACCAGTCAATGACCCAGTGAACCAGTCAATGACCCAGTGAACCAGTCAATGACCCAGTGAACCAGTCAATGACCCAGTGAACCAGTCAATGACCCAGTGAACC
Source organism: Cherax quadricarinatus (assembly GCF_038502225.1). Taxonomy (NCBI): domain Eukaryota; kingdom Metazoa; phylum Arthropoda; class Malacostraca; order Decapoda; family Parastacidae; genus Cherax; species Cherax quadricarinatus. The sequence goes on from NC_091293.1 coordinate 4,528,129, forward strand.
AGTCAATGACCCAGTGAACCAGTCAATGACCCAGTGAACCAGTCAATGACCCAGTGAACCAGTCAATGACCCAGTGAACCAGCCAGTGACCCAGTGAACCAGTCAATGACCCAGTGAACCAGCCAGTGACCCAGTGAACCAGTCAATGACCCAGTGAACCAGCCAGTGACCCAGTGAACCAGTCAATGACCCAGTGAACCAGTCAATGACCCAGTGAACCAGTCAATGACCCAGTGAACCAGTCAATGACCCAGTGAACCAGTCAATGACCCAGTGAACCAGTCAATGACCCAGTGAACCAGTCAATGACCCAGTGAACCAGTCAATGACCCAGTGAACCAGTCAATGACACAGTGAACCAATGACCCAGTGAACCAGTCAATGACCCAGTGAACCAGTCAATGACCCAGTGAACCAGTCAATGACCCAGTGAACCAGTCAATGACCCAGTGAACCAGTCAATGACCCAGTGAACCAGTCAATGACCCAGTGAACCAGTCAATGACCCAGTGAACCAGTCAATGACCCAGTGAACCAGTCAATGACCCAGTGAACCAGTCAATGACCCAGTGAACCAGCCAGTGACCCAGTGAACCAGTCAATGACCCAGTGAACCAGTCAATGACCCAGTGAACCAGTCAATGACCCAATGAACCAGTCAATGACCCAGTGAACCAGTCAATGACCCAGTGAACCAGAACCAGAACAAGTCAATGACCCAGTGAACCAGTCAATGACCCAGTGAACCAGTCAATGACCCAGTGAACCAGTCAATGACCCAGTGAACCAGTCAATGACCCAGTGAACCAGTCAATGACCCAGTGAACCAGTCAAGGACCCAGTGAACCAGTCAGACTGAACCAGTGAACCAGTCAGACTGAACCAGTGAACCAGTCAGACTGAACCAGTGAACCAGTCAGACTGAACCAGTGAACCAGTCAGACTGAACCAGTGAACCAGTCAGACTGAACCAGTGAACCAGCAGACTGAACCAGTGAACCAGTCAATGACCCAGTGAAACACTCAATGACCCAGTGAACCAGTCAATGACCCAGTGAACCAGTCATGACCCGGTGACCCAGACCCGGTGAACCAGTCAATGACCCAGTGAACCAGTCAATGACCCAGTGAACCAGTCAATGACCCAGTGAACCAGAACCCAGTCAATGACCCAGTGAACCAGTCAATGACCCAGTGAACCAGTCAATGACCCAGTGAACCAGTCAATGACCCAGTGAACCAGTCAATGACCCAGTGAACCAGTCAATGACCCAGTGAACCAGTCAATGACCCAGTGAACCAGTCAATGACCCGGTGAACCAGTCAATGACCCAGTGAACCAGTCAATGACCCAGTGAACCAGTCAATGACCCAGTGAACCAGTCAATGACCCGGTGAAGCAGTCAATGACAAAGAGAACCAGTGACCCAGTGAACCAGTCAATGACCCAGTGAACCAGTCAATGACCCAGTGAACCAGCCAGTAACCCAGTGAACCAGTCAATGACCCAGTGAACCAGCCAGTGACCCAGTGAACCAGTCAATGACCCAGTGAACCAGCCAGTGACTCAGTGAACCAGTCAATGACCCAGTGAACCAGCCAGTGACCCAGTGAACCAGTCAATGACCCAGTGAACCAGTCAATGACCCAGTGAACCAGTCAATGACCCAGTGAACCAGTCAATGACCCAGTGAACCAGTCAATGACCCAGTGAACCAGTCAATGACCCAGTGAACCAGTCAATGACCCAGTGAACCAGTCAATGACCCAGTGAACCAGTCAATGACCCAGTGAACCAGTCAATGACCCAGAGAACCAGTCAATGACCCAGTGAACCAGTCAATGACCCAGTGAACCAGTCAATGACCCAGTGAACCAGTCAATGACCCAGTGAACCAGTCAATGACCCAGTGAACCAGTCAATGACCCAGTGAACCAGTCAATGACCCAGTGAACCAGTCAATGACCCAGTGAACCAGTCAATGAAACAGTGAACCAGTCAATGACCCAGAGAACCAGTCAATGACCCAGTGAACCAGTCAATGACCCAGTGAACCAGTCAATGACCCAGTGAACCAGTCAATGACCCAGAGAACCAGTCAATGACCCAGAGAACCAGTCAATGACCCAGTGAACCAGTCAATGACCCAGTGAACCAGTCAATGACCCAGAGAACCAGTCAATGACCCAGAGAACCAGTCAATGACCCAGAGAACCAGTCAATGACCCAGTGAACCAGTCAATGACCCAGTGAACCAGTCAATGACCCAGTGAACCAGTCAATGACCCAGAGAACCAGTCAATGACCCAGTGAACCAGTCAATGACCCAGTGAACCAGTCAAGGACCCAGTGAACCAGTCAATGACCCAGTGAACCAGCCAATGACCCAGTGAACCAGTCAGTGACTCAGTGAACCAGCCAGTGACCCAGTGAACCAGTGTAAATCAGTCAGTCACTCATGACCCAAGTGAACCAGTCAGTGACTCAGTGGATAAATCAGCGACTCATTGAAACAGTCAATGACTCAGTGAACCAGTCAGTGACTCAGTGCACCAGTCAGTGACACAGTGAACCAGTCAGTGACACAGTGAGCCAGTCAGTGACTCAGTGAGCCAGTCAGTGACTCACTGAACCATTCAGTGACTCAGTGAACCAGTTACTCCATGAACCAGTCAATGACCCAATGAACCAGTCAGTGAATTAGTGAACCAGTCAGTGACTCGGTAAACCAGTCAGTGACTCGGTGAACCAGTCAAGGAACCAGTGAGCCAGTCAGTGACTCAGTGAACCAGTCAGTGGCTCAGTGAACTAGTCAGTGGCTCAGTGAACAAGTCAGTGACCCAGTGAACCAGTCAGTGACTCAGTGAACCAGTCAATAACTCAGTGATCCAGTCAGTGACCAAGTGAACCAGTCAGTAACTCAGTGAAACTGTCAGTAACTCAGTGAACAAGCCAGTAACTCAATGAATCAGTCAATAACTCAATGAACCAGTCAATAATTCAGTGAACCAGTCAGTAACTTAGTGAACTAGTCAGTACCTCAGGGAACCAGTTAGTACCTCAGTGAACCAATCAGTGACTCAGCGAACGAGTCAGTGACTCACTGAACCAGTCAGTAACTCAGTGATCCAGTCAGTGACACAGTAAACCAGTCAGTAATTCTGTGAACCAGTCAGTAACTCAGTGAACCAGTCAGTAGCTCAATGAAGTAGTCAATAACTCAATGATCCGGTCAGTAACTCAGTAAACGAATCAGTAACTCAGTGAACCTGTCAGTAACTCCGTGAATCAATCAATAACTCAATAAACCAGTCAGTAACTCAGTGATCCAGTCAGTGACACAGTAAACCAGTCAGTAATTCTGTGAACCAGTCAGTAACTCAGTGAACCAATCAGTGACCCAGTGAACCTGTCAGTAACTCATTGAACCAGTCAGTAACTCAGTGAAACAGTCAGTAGCTCAATGAACCAGTCAATAACTCAGTGAACCAGTCAGTAACTCATTGAACAAGTCAGTAAGTCAGTGAACCTGTCAGTAACTCAGTGAACCGGTCAGTAACTCAGTGAACCAGTCAGTAACTCATTGAACCAGTCAGTAAGTCAGTGAAAAAGTCAAAAACTCAGTGAAACAGTCAGTAACTTAGTGAACTAGACAGTGACCCAGTGAACTAATCATTACCTCGGTGAACCAATCAGTAAATCAGTGAAGCAGTCAGTGACTCATTGATCCAGTCAGCAACTCAGTGAACCAGTTAGTAACTCAATAAACCAGTCAATAACTAAGTAAACCAGTTAGTAACTCACTAAACTAGTCTATAACTCAGTGAACCAGTCAGTAACTCAGTGAATCAGTCAGTAACTCATTGAACCAGTCAGTAACTCAGGGAACCGGTCAGTAACTCAGTGAACCAGTCAGTAACTCATTAAACCAGTCAGTAACTCAATGATCCTGTCAATAACTCAGTGAACCAGTCAGTAACTCAGTGAACCAGTCAGTAATTCAGTGAACCAGGCAATAACCCATTGAACCAGTCAGTCACTCGGTGAACCGGCCAGTAACTCATTGAACCAGTCAGTAACTCATTGAACCAGTCAGTAACTCAATGAACCAGTCAATAGCTCATTGAACCGGTCAGTAACTCATTGAGCCAATAAGTAACTCACTGAATCAGCCAGTAACTCAGTGAACTAGTCAGTAACTCATTGAACCAGTCAGTAACTCAGAGAACCAGTCAGTAACTCAGTGAACCAGTCAGTAATTCAGTGAACCAGGCAATAACCCATTGAACCAGTCAGAAACTCAGTGAACCAGTCAGTAACTCAGTGAACCGGTCAGTAACTCAGTGAACCAGTTAGTAACTCATTGAACCAGTCAGTAACTCAGGGAACCAGTCAGTAACTCAGTGAACCAGTCAGTAATTCAGTGAACCAGGCAATAACCCATTGAACCAGTCAGAAACTCAGTGAACCAGTCAGTAACTCAGTGAACCAGTCAGTAACTCAGTGAACCAGTTAGTAACTCATTGAACCAGTCAATAACTTATTGAACCAGTCAGTCACTCGGTGAACCGGCCAGTAACTCATTGAAACAGTCAGTAACTCAGTGAACCAGTCAATAACTCATTGAACCAGTCAGTAACTCATTGAACCAATCAGTAACTCACTGAATCAGCCAGTAACTCAGTGAACCAGTCAGTAACTCATTGAACCAGTCAGTAACTCACTGAATCAGTCAGCAACTTAGTGAACCAGTCAGTAAGTCATTGAACCAGACAGTAACTCAATGAATCAGTCAGTAACTCAGTGAACCAATCAGTAACTCATTTAACCAGTCAGTAACTCATTGAACCAGTCAATAACTCAATGAATCAGTCAGTAACTCAGTGAACCAGTCAGTAACTCATTGAACCAGTCAGTAACTTAGTGAACCAGTCAGTAACTCATTGAACCAGTCAGTAACTCATTGAACCAGTCAGGAACTCAGTGAACCAGTCAATAACTCATTGAACAAGTTAGTAATTCATTGAAATAGTCAGTAACTCATTGAACCAATCAGTAACTCACTGAATCAGCCAGTAACTCATTGAACCAGTCAATAACTCAATGAATCAGTCAGTAACTCAGTGAACCAGTCAGTAACTCATTGAACCAGTCAGTAACTCATTGAACCAGTCAGTAACTCACTGAATCAGCCAGTAACTCAGTGAACCAGTCAGTAACTCATTGAACCAGACAGTAACTCAATGAAACAGTCAGTAACTCAGTGAACCAGTCAGTAACTCATTGAACTTGTCAATAACTCATTGAACCAGTCAGTAACTCAATGAATCAGTCAGTAGCTTATTGAATCATTCAGTAACTCATTTAACCTGTCAGTAACTCATTGAATCAGCCAGTAACTCATTGAACCAGTACATAACTCACTGAATCAGTCAGTAACTCACTGAATCAGTCAGTAAATCATTGGACCAGTCAGTAACTCATTGAGCCAGTCAGTAACTCATTGAATCAGTCAGTAACTCATTGAACCAGTCAGTAACTCACTGAATCAGTCATTAACTCACTGAATCAATCATTAACTCACTGAATCAGTCAGTAACTCATTGAAACAGTCAATAACTCATTGAATTAGTCAGTAACTCGTTGAACCAATCAGTAACTTATTGAATCAGTCAGTAACTAATTGAACTAGTCAGTAACTCACTGAATCAGTCAGAAACCCATTGAATCAGTCAGTAACTTACTGAACCAGTCACTAACTAACTGAATCAGTCAGTAACTCAGTGAACCAGTCAGTAACTCATTGAACCAGTCAGTAACTCACTGAATCAGTCAGTAACTCATTGAATCAGCCAGTAACTCTTTGAACCAGTCAGTAACTCACTGAATCATTCAGTAACTCATTGAACTAGTCAGTAACTCATTGAACCAGTCAGTAACTCATTGAATCAGTCAGTAAGTCATTGAACCAGTCAGTAACTCATTGAATCAGTCAGTAACTCATTGAACCAGTCAGTAACTCGCTGAATCAGTCAGTATCTCATTGAATCAGTCAGTAACTCATTGAACCAGTCAATAACTCACTGAATCAGTCAGTAATTCGGTGAACCAGTCAGTAACTCATTGAACCAGTCAGTAACTCACTGAATCAGTCAGTAACTTAGTGAACCAGTCAGTAACTCATTGAATCAGTCAGTAACCCAATAAATCAGTCAGTAACTCAGTGAACCAGTCAGTAACTCAATGAATCAGTCAGTAACTCATTGAACCAGTCAGTAACTCAATGAATCAGTCAGTAACTCATTGAACCAGTCAGTAACGCATTAAACCAGTCAGTAACTCATTGAACCAGTCAATAACTCATTGAGCCAGTCAGTAACTCACTGAATCAGCCAGTAACTCAGTGAAAAATTCAGTAACTCATTGAATCAGGCAGTAACTCGTAGAACCAGTCAGTAACTCATTAAACCAGTCAGTAACTCATTGAACCAGTCAGTAACTCAATGAATCAGTCAGTAACTCATTGAATCAGGCAGTAACTCGTAGAACCAGTCAGTAACTCATTAAACCAGTCAGTAACTCATTGAACCAGTCAGTAACTCATTGAACCAATCAGTAACTCATTGAATCAGTCAGTATAAAAATTGAACCAGTCAGTAACTTATTGAACCAGTTAGTAACTTACTGAACCAGTCAGTAACTCATTAAACCAGTCAGTAACTCATTGAACCAGTCACTAACTCAGTGAACCAGTCAGTAACTCATTGAACCTGTCAGTAACTCAATGAATCAGTCAGTAACTCAGTGAACCAGTCAGTAACTCATTGAACCAGTCAGTAACGCATTGAACCAGTCAGTAACTCTTTGAACCAGTCAGTAACTCATTGAATCAGTCAGTACCTCATTGAACCAGTCAGGAATTCACTGAATCACTTAGTAACTCACTGAATCAGCCAGAAACTCATTGAATCAGTCAGTAACTCATTGAACCAGTCAGTAACTCATTGAATCAGTCAATAACTCATTGAACCAGTCAGTAACTCATTGAAGCAGTCAGTAACTCATTGAATCAGTCAGTAACTCATTGATCCATTACGTAACTCACTGAATCAATCAGTAACTCACTGAATCAGTTAGTAACTTACTGAATCAGTCAGAAACTCACTGAATCAGTCAGTAACTCATTGAACCAGTCAGTAACTCATTGAATCAGTCAGTAACTCATTGAACCAGTCAATAACTCATTGAGCCAGTCAGTAACTCACTGAATCAGTCAGTAACTCATTGATCCAGTACGTAACTCACTGAATCAGTCAGTAACTCAGTGAAAAAGTCAGTAACTAATTGAATCAGTCAGTAACTCATAGAACCAGTCTGTAACTCATTGAACCAGTCAGTAACTCATTGATCCAGTCAGTAACTCATTGAACCAATCAGTAACTCATTGAATCAGTCAGTATAAAAATTGAACCAGTCAGTAACTTATTGAAACAGTCAGTAACTTACTGAATCAGTCAGTAACTCATTGAACCAGTCACTAACTCAGTGAACCAGTCAGTAACTCATTGAACCAGTCAGTAACTCAATGAATCAGTCTGTAACTCAGTGAACCAGTCAGTTACTCATTGAACCAGTCAGTAACGCATTGAACCAGTCAGTAACTCTTTGAACCAGTCAGTAACTCATTGAATCAGTCAGTACCTCATTTAACCAGTCAGGAACTCACTGAATCGGTTAGTAACTCACTGAATCAGTCAGAAACTCATTGAATCAGTCAATAACTCATTGAACCAGTCAGTAACTCATTGAACCAGTCAATAACTCATTGAACCAGTCAGTAACTCATTGAACCAGTCAGTAACTCATTGAATCAGTCAGTAACTCATTGATCCATTACGTAACTCACTGAAACAGTCAGTAACTCAGTGAACCAGTCAGTAACTCATTGAATCAGTCAGTAACTCATAGAATCAGTCAGTAACTCATTGAACCAGTCAGTAACTCATTGAACCAGTCAGTAACTCATTGAGCCAATCAGTAACTCATTGAATCAGTCAGTATCTAATTGACCCAGTCAGTAACTTATTGAACCAGTCAGTAACTCAGTGAACCAGTCAGTAACTCATTGAACCAGTCAGTAACTCAGTAAACCAGTCAGTAACTCATTGAATCAGGAAATAACTCAGTGAACCAGTCAGTAACTCATTGAACCAGTCAGTAACTCAGTGAACCGGTTAGTAACCACGACAGAAAAGAACATAAGAACATAAGAAAGAAGGAACACTGCAACAGGCCTACTGACCCATGCGGAGCAGGTCCATGTCCCCCCCCCCCCGGATTAAACGAATGACTCACCCTCCCCGGATTAGCCCAATGACCCACCCAGTCTGGTCACATCCACTCAAGGATGGAGCACTGCACCAGACCCAGCAGCACAAGCTAGTCAGGTCCTACTCACACCCACCCATTCCCACTCATGTATTTATCTAACCTATTTTTAAAACTACATAACGTTTTAGCCTGAATAACTGTACTCGGGAGTTTGTTCCACTCATCCACAACTCTATTACCAAACCAGTGCTTTCCTATAGCCTTCCTGAATCTTAATTTTTCCAACTTGAAGCCATTGCTGCGAGTCCTGTCTTGGCTGGAAATTTTCAGCACGCTATTTGCATCCCCTTTATTTATTCCTGTTTTCCATTTATACACCTCGATCATATCCCCCCTAATTCTACGCCTTTCGAGAGAGTGCAGATTCAGGACCCTCAGTCTATCCTCATAGGGAAGATTTCTGATACATGGGATCATCTTTGTTATCCTTCTATGTACGTTTTCCAGAGCATTTATATCCATTCTGTAATACGGTGACCAGAACTGAGCAGCATAGTCTAAATGAGGCCTAACCAAGAATATATAGAGTTGAAGAACAACCTGAGGACTTCTATTATTTATACTTCTAGATATGAAGCCAAGAATTCTCTTAACTTTATTGCGAACACTAATGCACTGTTGTCTTGGTTTTAAATTACTGCTAACCAGAACTCCTAAATCCTTTTCGCAATCAGTAGTATTAAGATCTACATTATTTAGTTTATATGTAACATGGTTATTTTCCTGTCCAACATTTAGAACTTTGCATTTGTCAATATTAAACTGCATCTGCCACTTCTCCGACCACTGCATCAGTCTATTCAAATCATCCTGGAGTGCTCTAGTGTCCTAATTAGAATGAATTGGACGGCCTATTTTGGTGTCATCAGCAAATTTGCTTATGTCATACTAAAAAAAAAAATCATGAAAACATTGCCCCCCCCAAAAAAATTCTGAATACTAAGGTTTAAGTCATAGTTCTAAGATTATATATTTTTTGTAGTTTCTTCATCTATATTTTTTCCTTCTTTTTGTTTCCTCCGTCTCTTTTCTTTTAGTTTTTGGTAGCTCGTCTCTTCAGGATTCATCTGATGATAATGAAGAACAACACTCTCGTCCCGGATCGTCTGATCAATTAACGAGAAGCTAATCAGCTCCTAGTCATCATCATTAAGCTGTCTTAACTACCAGTTAATTACTTACTGCCCTAGCGAGGACGGTATGACGAGGGAGAGAGAGAGAGAGAGAGAGAGAGAGAGAGAGAGAGAGAGAGAGAGAGAGAGATATGCAGAGAGAGAGAGAGAGAGAGAGAGAGATATGCAGAGAGAGAGAGAGAGAGAGAGAGAGAGAGAGAGAGAGAGAGAGAGAGAGATGGAGAGAGAGAGAGAGAGAGAGAGAGAGAGAGATGGAGAGAGAGAGAGAGGGAGAGAGAGAGAGTTGGGGGGAGAGAGAGAAGTTACAGCTCTTAGCCTATAAACAAAGTTAGGAACCTTAATCTAGCCTTCGAAAGCCCTTGTTTAAAGGAAGGGAGAGAGAGAGAGAGAGAGAGAGAGAGAGAGAGAGAGAGAGAAACACAAACATGCACGCTCGCATTTACACACACACACTTGAGGTATCAAGGTCACTTGATACCTCAAAGGCGGTGGGACCGGACATCTCTCCGTGGGTCATTAGATAGGGAACAGAGACACTATGTGTGCCACTAACCTAAATCTTCAACACTTCCCTTGAAACTGGGCAACTACCTGAAGTATGGAAGAAGGCAAATGTAGTCCCCATCTTTAAGAAAGGAGACAGAAACGAAGCACTAAATTATAGACCAGTGTCACTGACGTGTATAGTATGCAAAGTCATGGAGAAGATTATCAGGAGGAGAGTGGTGGAGCACCTGGAGCGGAACAAGATTATAAACGACAGCCAGCACGAATTCATGGAAGGCAAATCCTGTGTCACAAACCTACTAGAGTTTTATGACAAGGAAACTGAAGTAAGAAGTGAGAGGGAGGGGTGGGTTGATTGCATTTTCTTGGACAGCAAGAAGGCCTTCGACAGTTCCTCACAAGAAATTAGTACGGAAGCTAGAGGATCATGCACATATAACGGGAAGGGCAATGCAATGGATCAGAGAATACCTAACAGGAAGGAAACAGCGAGTCACAGTGGGCGCCTGTGACGAGCGGGGTCCCACAGGGGTCAGTCCAGGGATCAGTGCTATTCTTGGTATATGTGAACGACATGAACAAAAGAACATAAGAAAGAAGGAACACTGCAGCAGACCTACTGACCCATACAAAGCAGGTCTATGTGTGTCCCCCCCAGATTATCCCAATGACCCACCTAGTCAGGTCACTTCTACTTAAGGACGGAGCAAGGCATCAGACCTAGTAGAACAAGCTAGTCAGGTCTAACTCACACCAACCCACACCCACTCATGTATTTATCTAACCTATTTTTAAAGCTGCACAATGTTTGCAGATGATGTGAAGTTAATGAGGAGAATTAAATCAGATGCGGACCAGACAGTTCTACAAAGAGACCTGGACAGGCTGGGTGCGTAGTCCAGAAACTGTCTCCTAGAATTTAACCCCGCCAAATGCAAAGTCATGAAGAACGGAGAAGGGCAAAGAAGACCGCAGACAGAGTATAGGCTAGGAGGCCAAAGACTGCAAACCTCACTTATGGAGAAAGATCTAGAAATGAGTATAATACCGAGTACATCGCCAGAAGCACACATTAACCAGATAACTGCTGCGGCATATGGGCGCCTGGCAAACCTGAGAATAGCGTTCCGATACCTCAGTAAGGAATCGTTCAAGACTTTATACACTGTGTACGTCAGGCCCATACTGGAGTACGCAGCACCAGTTTGGAACCCACACCTGGTCAAACACATCAAGAAATTAGAGAAAGTGCAAAGGTTTGCAACAAGGCTAGTTCCAGAGCTATGGGGAATGTCCAACGAAGAAAGGTTAAGGGAAATCGGTCGGTCTGACGACACTGGAGGACAGGAGGGTCAGGGGAGACATGATAACGATATGCGAAATACTGCGTGGAATAGACAAGATGGACAGAGACAGGATGTTCCAGAGATGGGACGCAGTAACAAGGGGTCACAATTGGAAGCTTAAGACTCAGATGAGTCAAAGGGATGTTAGGAAGTATTTCTTCAGCCAAAGAGTTGTTAGGAGTTGTCTGGCAAGTAATGTAGTGGAGGCAGGAACCATACATAGTTTCAAGACGAGGTATGATAAAGCTCATGGTGCAGGGAGGGGAAGACCCAGTAGCGGTCAGTGAAGAGGCGGGGCCAGGAGCTGAGTTTCGACCCCTGCAACCACAATTAGGTGAATTAGGTGAGTATATACACACACACACACACACACGCACGCACACACACACACACACACACACACACACAAACACACACACACACACACACACACACACACACACACACACACACACACACACACACACACACACACACACACACACACACACACACACACACAGGATCCATACATAGCTTTAAGCAGAGGTATGATAAAGCTCACGGTTCAGGGAGAGTGACCTAGTAGCGACCAGTGAAGAGGCGGGGCCAGGAGCATGGACTCGACCCCTGCAACCTCAACTAGGTGAGTACACACACACACTCATTCACTTACTGTATGCAAATGAGACAGATGTGAAGTGTTGCAGTCTTCTGGTCTGGCAATCAGCAGTTGTATGTCTGCCAGACGCGCGCGCCCGTGTGTGTGTGTGTATGCGTTCTCACCTAGTAGTACTCACCTAGTTGTGGTTGCAGGGGCCGAGTCACAGCTCCTGACCCCGCCTCTTCACTGGCCGCTACTAGGTCAC
>NC_091293.1:4545354-4555354 GCF_038502225.1 Cherax quadricarinatus
GCTGATCATCAAGCGTTGCGACACTCGGGTCACAATGCTGATCATCAAGCGTTGCGACACCCGGGTCACAATGCTGATCATCAAGCGTTGCGACACCCGGGTCACAATGCTGATCATCAAGCGTTGCGACACCCGGGTCACAATGCTGATCATCAAGCGTTGCGACACCCGGGTCACAATGCTGATCATCAAGCGTTGCGACACCCGGGTCACAATGCTGATCATCAAGCGTTGCGACACCCGGGTCACAATGCTGATCATCAAGCGTTGCGACACCCGGGTCACAATGCTGATCATCAAGCGTTGCGACACCCGGGTCACAATGCTGATCATCAAGCGTTGCGACACCCGGGTCACAATGCTGATCATCAAGCGTTGCGACACCCGGGTCACAATGCTGATCATCAAGCGTTGCGACACCCGGGTCACAATGCTGATCATCAAGCGTTGCGACACCCGGGTCACAATGCTGATCATCAAGCGTTGCGACACCCGGGTCACAATGCTGATCATCAAGCGTTGCGACACCCGGGTCACAATGCTGATCATCAAGCGTTGCGACACCCGGGTCACAATGCTGATCATCAAGCGTTGCGACACCCGGGTCACAATGCTGATCATCAAGCGTTGCGACACCCGGGTCACAATGCTGATCATCAAGCGTTGCGACACCCGGGTCACAATGCTGATCATCAAGCGTTGCGACACCCGGGTCACAATGCTGATCATCAAGCGTTGCGACACCCGGGTCACAATGCTGATCATCAAGCGTTGCGACACCCGGGTCACAATGCTGATCATCAAGCGTTGCGACACCCGGGTCACAATGCTGATCATCAAGCGTTGCGACACCCGGGTCACAATGCTGATCATCAAGCGTTGCGACACCCGGGTCACAATGCTGATCATCAAGCGTTGCGACACCCGGGTCACAATGCTGATCATCAAGCGTTGCGACACCCGGGTCACAATGCTGATCATCAAGCGTTGCGACACCCGGGTCACAATGCTGATCATCAAGCGTTGCGACACCCGGGTCACAATGCTGATCATCAAGCGTTGCGACACCCGGGTCACAATGCTGATCATCAAGCGTTGCGACACCCGGGTCACAATGCTGATCATCAAGCGTTGCGACACCCGGGTCACAATGCTGATCATCAAGCGTTGCGACACCCGGGTCACAATGCTGATCATCAAGCGTTGCGACACCCGGGTCACAATGCTGATCATCAAGCGTTGCGACACCCGGGTCACAATGCTGATCATCAAGCGTTGCGACACCCGGGTCACAATGCTGATCATCAAGCGTTGCGACACCCGGGTCACAATGCTGATCATCAAGCGTTGCGACACCCGGGTCACAATGCTGATCATCAAGCGTTGCGACACCCGGGTCACAATGCTGATCATCAAGCGTTGCGACCCCCGGGTCACAATGCTGATCATCAAGCGTTGCGACACCCGGGTCACAATGCTGATCATCAAGCGTTGCGACACCCGGGTCACAATGCTGATCATCAAGCGTTGCGACACCCGGGTCACAATGCTGATCATCAAGCGTTGCGACACCCGGGTCACAATGCTGATCATCAAGCGTTGCGACACCCGGGTCACAATGCTGATCATCAAGCGTTGCGACACCCGGGTCACAATGCTGATCATCAAGCGTTGCAACACCCGGGTCACAATGCTGATCATCAAGCGTTGCGACACCAGGGTCACAATGCTGATCATCAAGCGTTGCGACACCCGGGTCACAATGCTGATCATCAAGCGTTGCGACACCCGGGTCACAATGCTGATCATCAAGCGTTACGACACCCGGATCACAATGCTGATCTTCAAGCGTTGCGACACCCGGGTCACAATGCTGATCATCAAGCGTTGCGACACCCGGGTCACAATGCTGATCATCAAGCGTTGCGACACCCGGGTCACAATGCTGATCATCAAGCGTTGCGACACCTGGGTCACAATGCTGATCATCAAGCGTTGCGACACCCGGGTCACAATGCTTGAGGTGATTCTGGAGAGAAGGTTTCAATTACATCGTCAGAACTGTAAGCTGGAAGAATATTTTGGTAAATTAAAGAAGGCTTTACACGATGCAGAAGTTACATGAAGAAGTTAAAGTTAATGGACAAGAAGAGAGAGGTTAAAAGAATGGTGGACGAGCGAGAAAGAAAAACAAATTAAGAATGAATGAATTTATTCATCTAGGAGAGAGATAAATAATGTGAGATAACCCAGAAAGCCAACATACTTATTCATTAAGGATGTGAGATGTTACTTAATGTGATGTTTATGTTACAGAAATTAATGTTTGTGAAGCTTTAGAATGTAAATACTGAAATGAAGGCGAAGATTTATGCATGGGACAAGGAAGAATTTGATTGTTAGAAGGAGCATAAGTGAGGGTAGAGGAAGTGGGTGACATAGTAGGAAGGAGGTAAGTGGGGAAGAAAACGGTGGATGGAGGGGAATGTGGATAATATGCTAATAATAAGCGAAGATAAGACATTCGAATGTTGATTCATTCATTTCATGTGTGTAGCAAGAGGGTAGGTATTAATTATTGTCATATATAATGCATAATTCCCTGGTATAAGGCGAGAAGGAGCTGGACAAAATGTAAGAATTATAGTGGAATAAATATACTGGAATCAGAACTGTCAACACGAAACTGATAAGAACAGAATAGAAGTGCAAAAACAAAATAAAATCACTTTAAGGCTGTGAGGTGGATGATAGTTCAGATGTTTGTACTCAAACTTCTGTGTAATTAACTCATAATGAAAAAAGAAAGGGAATATTTGTTACGTTTTAAAGTTAAACAAAAATGAGAAAATTTCTGAGAGTGATGTTGAGTGAAGTGAAGACAACGTATAGAACACAGACGGAACTTTTGTGAAGCTGTTAAAAGATATGAGGAAAGCGAGGCTCAGGAGGGTATTCCTGGGGGTCAACGCCCCCACGGCCCCGTCCATCACCAGGTCTCCCGGTAGATCACTACCTGATCAACTAGACTGTTACTGCTGGAAGCACGTAGTCCAGTGTACGAGCCACAGCCCGGCTGATCCAGCACTGACTTTAGGTATCTGTCCAGCTCCCTCTTGACGGCAGCCAGAGGTCTATTGGTAATTCCCCTTATGCCTAATGGGAGGCTGTTGAACAGTTTTGGGCCCCGGACACTTACTGTTTTTCTCTTAGTGTATTAATGGCGCCCCTACTTTTCATTGGAGGTATGATGCACCGCCTGCTAAGTCTTCTGCTTTCGTAGGGAATGATTTCTGTGTGCCTATTAGGGACCAGTCCCTCTAGGATTTTCTAGGTGTAGATTATGATGCATCTCTCTCGCCTGCGCTCCATTGAGTACAAGTTAAGTGCTTTCACGTGTTCCCAATAGTTAAGGTGTTTGATGGAACTGCATCTGCAGTTTCACCTGCCTTGAATGGAGATGTTAGTGTACAGTAATATTCCAGCCTAGAGATAACAAGTGATTTAAAAAGTATCATCAGTGGCTTGGTATCTCTTGTTCTGAACGTTCTCATTATCCATCCTATCATTTTCCTCGCAGAAGTGATAGTAACATTACCACTCCCAAATCCCTCACCCTACTTTCCACTCTATTGTGTGATTAGAGTTTGTAGAGAGAAGAGGAGTATCTTCCACTTAACGTGGGGTTTACATAGGTAAGTGTGATGTTATCGGGTTGTTTATTGTTTCTATAAGAAGCAAAAGTTAGGGAGAAGTGTGAGCTTGAAAAAAAATGAATGTGATGTAATGTAGAAGTTAGAATTTATACTGTTGGTTGACAACACATTGCGTGTGGGAGACTTAATAAAGAATTTGCTAATATTGATGGAAGGAAATCGAAAAGGAACACAGGAAAGGTACAGTGATGAGAGTAAGAGATAAAAGGAATGAAACATTGGAGGTAAAACTGGAAAAAAGTGAATATATTTGGATACGTGGGAGAGCATATAATGCTAAATCGGTATCTTAAAAATGGGCTGAATCATGAAACAGACGATTAAAATATAAAAAAAAAATAAGCAGAGAAATCTGAGGAAATAATTAAATGGATCAACTGATGCGAGACGGGAAGTGTAAGATTGAATGAGGACTGGGGAGGAGGATATACCTGGAGTATACCTGGAGGGGGTTTCGGGGATCCATGCCCCCGGGGCCCGGTCTGTGACCAGGCCTTCTAGTGGATTAGGATCTGATTAACCAGGCTGTTACTGCTGGCCGCACGCAGACCGACGTACGAACCGCCGCCCGGCTTATCAGATACTGACTTTAGGTATCTGTCCAGCGCCTTCTTGAAGACAGCCAGGAGTCTATTGGTAATCCCTCTTATATATGTTGGGAGGCAGTTGAACAGTCTTGGGCCCCTGACACTTACCGTGTTGTTTGTTATCGTACTCGTGTTGTTTATATGTTACAGTGAAGAGGAGGATTGAGGGGTGGGGGGTGAGGATAGTGAAGAGGAGGATTGAGGGGTGGGGGGGTGAGGATAGTGAAGAGGAGGATTGAGGGGTGGGGGGTGAGGATAGTGAAGAGGAGGATTGAGGGGTGGGGGATGAGGATAGTGAAGAGGAGGATTGAGGGGTGGGGGGTGAGGATACTGGAGGCGGTGTTGATGTTATATTGGAGATTAATGTTTGATGTCAATGTTCTGTAGATTTTTTTCCTGCCGGGTTCAATATACCCTTTCCCCCCACCCCCTCCCCTCACCCCACTCCCCTCACCCCACTCCCCTCACCCCCACTCCCCTCACCCCAACTCCCCTCACCCCCACTACCCTGACCTGTCTGACGAAAACCACGACTCTCACCCCCATTACCCTGACCACGACTCTCACCACTCGACTATGTTAGCAGTATTGTGTAGAGAAAATACATAGAGAAAATTGATGACTGTGATAAGAAAGGTATTTATCAAGAAACTGGAACAGAGTTATTGAATTATTTTGGTCATGCATAAAGGATGGAGCAGGACTTGTTCTTTAAGAGGGATGGACGTCCAAGGAACCGATAGAAATACGGTGTAATAAAGCGCGTGAAAGAGTGTGAGAGAGGGTGTGAAAAATAAGAATTAAAATGTAGAATCTTGAACCTCCAGGAAGCATGCATGAACGATTATATTCGGAGTGAGTTGAAGCCATTGTCCTTCGAGCCTTGACGTGCTGTTGGAATACGAGCGAGGCAATTTCTTAAAAAAATAAATAAGATAATCATGGAATTAATGTTTCATTTTTTATCAACATTTTGAGATTTGAAGAAAGTGACACTCGCCATGTTATCGACTTTCGTAGTAGCCAGTCAGAATATTATTTTTATATTCGTGAAGATCACGAACCTCAACAAATCTGGATACTTTAACTTATCCCTCATAACGATAATTACTTGCTACAGTTGTAACAAATTATTTTTCTTCAAAATCACCTGAGTTTCCATTCAGTACCTCTAGAAAGCCTCTTCAGATCGACTCCAAACCTCCATCGCTGGCGTATCTTACATGTGCAGGAAGGTTGGATTTAGGATGTGTATGCTTACGACGACATTTCGATCCGACTTGGACCCTTTACATAGTGCGATTTTGTAAATGGTCCGAGTCGGACCGAAACGTTGTAGCAAGCTTTTCTCTCTTGTGTTCGGGTTATTTATGTATTGTTCCAGTCACTGTATTGTGCCTGTATGTTCCTTAGGATGTGTAGGAAGAGTGGTTTTAGGATGTGCAATAGTCATGGTTTTAAGATATGCAGGAGTCTTGGTTTTAGGATGTGTAGGAGTGTTGCGACCCCTGAATGGGTCACAATGTATATAATGTATATTACCTTTTTATATACAGTGGTCCCTCGTTGTTCGTAATTAATCCGTTCCTGGAGCCGTTACTATAAACGAAATTTACAATTTACGAATCAATTTTCCCCATAAGAAATAATGTAAATACAATTAATCCGTTCCTGACACCCAGAAATATTAAAACAAAAAAAATTTTAACATGAAATATACATGTAGTACATAAACAATACAATGGGAAATGATGAATGAAACATTAACAGCATAACACTTACCTTTATTGGAGTTTCTTCTTAGTGTATGGGAGACTGGAGGAGGAGAGAGAGTGGATTGTTTATAGTTTGGAAGGGGAATCCCCTTCCATCAACACCTCAGGTACCATTTGCTTTTCTGGGGTTGCTTCTCTTCTCTGTTTCTTAATGCCACTAGGACCACCTTGAGAGTCACTGGAGTCCTGTCTCACAAAATAACTGTGGAGAGAGCTCTGTTTCTGGCATCTCTTTAACACTTCCCTAAAATGGCCCAAGACTTTGTCACTGTACATGTTGCCAACCTGGCTTGCAACAACCTTGTTAGGGTGATGTTTCTCCATAAAGCTTTCCATCTTACCCCACATAGTAAAAATCTCTTTAATTTCTGAAGAAGGCATCTTCTTCCATCTCTCTTCCTCCTCCTCTGCAGCAAGATTCTGAGCTGCGATGTGTTGCTCTTCCTGCTGAAGCTCTTGCAGTTCCTCAGTGATGAGCTCTTCATTGTGGTCTTCCACCAATTCTTCCACATCCTCCAAACTCACATCCAACCCCATGGAACTCCCCAGTGCCACAATTGATTTTACAACAGACATAGGCTCATTAGGGTCAGTCCCAAATTCTTCAAAATCCCTCTTGTCGACACAATCTGGCCACAATTTTCTCCAGGCAGAGTTCAAAGTCCTGGTAGTCACTCCCTCCCAAGCCATACCTATAAGGGTTATGCAGTGGAGGATGTTGAAGTGTTCTCTCCAAAATTCCCTTAGGGTCAAGTGAGTGTCTGTGGTCAGTCAAGCACCTGTGAAACATTGCTTTTGTGTAGAGTTTTTTAAAGTTTGCAATAACCTGCTGGTCTATGGGTTGGAGGGGAGGAGTGGTATTCGGGGGCAAGAACTTGACTGTGATGAATCCAAGCTCCTCGAAAATTAGATCATCCAAGTTTGGAGGATGAGCAGGTGCATTGTCCATTACTAGCAGGCACTTGAGATCCAATTTCTTTTCCAGGAGATACTCCTTCACACTAGGGCCAAACACTTCATTGAACCACTCGACGAAAATTTCCCTCGTGACCCATGCCTTACTATTAGATTTCCAAAACACACACAATTTACTCTTCATAACATTGTTTTTCCTGAACACTCTGGGATTTTCAGAATGGTACACTAGTAATGGCTTCACTTTGAAATCCCCACTAGCATTAGCACAGAACATTAGCATCAGCCTGTCTTTCATAGGCTTGTGTCCTGGCATTGCCTTTTCCTCTTGTGTAATGAAGGTCCTCTTTGGCATTTTCTTCCAAAAGAGGCCTGTTTCATCACAATTGAACACTTGTTCAGGTTTCAGTCCTTCAGCCTCTATGTACTCCTGGAATTCATGCACATATTTTTCAGCCGACTTGTGGTCCGAACTGGCAGCCTCACCATGCCTTACCACACTGTGTATGCCAGTACGGTTCTTAAATCTCTCAAACCAGCCTTTGCTGGCCTTAAATTCACTCACTTCACCACTATTTGCAGGCAATTTCTTTACCAAATCTTCATGCAACTGCCTAGCCTTTTCACAAATAAACTAAGTCATAAGAGTATCTCCTGCTAATTGTTTCTCATTTATCCACACCAATAATAACTTCTCAACCTCTTCCAGTACTGGTGATCTCATTTTTGTCAGCATAGTTACTCCCTTTGCAACAACAGCATCCTTTATTTCATTTTTCTTGGCTATTATGGAACATAAGGTTGTGTAGGGTTTCTTATACATCCTGGACAGTTCGGCCACACTTGTACCACTTTCATATTGTTCAATGATGTTTTTTTTTAAATTCAAACGTATTTCTCACCTTCTTTACCACAGGCTTGGCATTAGGAGCTTTCTTAGGAGCCATGGTAGCTTATTTAGTACTTGCAAGCACTAAAATAAATGGAATATTATGAAATATTTCGCTGGAGCACGTGAGGGGACCTTCGCTCACTGGTAAACAATGCCAGAATGGCTGCCGCCCTGGCTCACGCTGTGGGTACGCGTCCCGGACGAACTACGACCGACTCGCGAGTCAACCTATGAAAAGCGAGTCCATGTTTATACGAAAATACCTCTGATTGGTGAATTTTACGATTGCCGGGAACTACGAAAAGCGGGGGACCACTGTAATTTTACATTGCTTATGTTTGCTATAATAGCCAAATTGTAAATATATTGCTTTACATTATTATTTGACTTAGTTACATTGTTAGGTAGGTTGTAACATTTATATATTATTATTATGTGCTCATAGTTCAAGTCTTGATTGTCTAACTACTGTAATTATTGCTCGTGGCTCGTTACTCTGCCGGCTTCCCGGTGTTGCTGGGCAGCAACTGTCCACGAAGCAATCACGTGATCAAGGGGGGGGTGTTCACACCTCGCGTGGAGTAGTCAGTCTGGGCAAGACTCTCTTGGTGGTTGGACGTATTCCTGACAAGACGTGCCTAACTCTCCTTTATTGACCCTTGTTGGAAGATCGTCTCTGTCGCTTTCTTGTTGTTGTTTCTGTAGAACTGTTCACAGAACATTGTCTAGACTTAGTGATTTTAGACATTATACTGAGGTTGTGTGTCGCATAGACACTCTGAGCAACTCAGGTCCTGAGCTGTAGCTTCTGACCTAACTTGTACTGGTATCTGTGTACTGTCACAGTCGGGGATTTTCTTGTGCTGAACTTAGATTCAGTAGTATGGGAGTTTTGTGGCTTTTGTGGAGGATCTGCTGATGGTCTCTACTTAGTGTCGTTATATTATCTCCTTGTTCCTGATTCTGTGTCGCAGTTGCTTGTTATATTGCTATTGGGCTTAACGGTCGTTTTATTGTTCAAGCAAGCTGTTCTGATTGCCAGGTGGTCAAGAAGTTAGATTATGTGAGGACTTTGTCAGTCACTGGGTTAAGTCTAGTCGAGTCGTGAGACATAGCGAACTATTTAGAGCACGCACTTACACACATACACACAAACTTATTTGTATATTGTATTATTAAAGGTTAATGTACCAGAAGGTAATTAAGATATGAAGATGTGATATGTGCCTTCAGCACAATACTACTGTACACAAGAAAAGCGATTATTATTAATTTGTTTAAATTAATTTATTTTAATTTGATAATATACTCCTAGACATCTTGATTGTTAATAAATTTATTAAATTTTAATTTCTTTAGTTAGTAACCTACCAGTTGCAATCTTGAAGCACTAATAATTATTATTGAATTCTAATGGATAATTGGACCAGGATACTGACTACTTGTTACGAAAACCCAGTAACAGGCTGAATGCTAGAAGGACAGTACTTTCTAGTATTCACTGGAGATCTCTATGCTTATTAGAAATCGCGTTTTTTGTAACAAGGAGTCTTGGTTTTTAGGTTGTGTAGGAGTCTTGGTTTTAGGATGTGCAATAGTCATGGTTTTAGGATGTGCAAGAGTCTTGGTTTTAGGATGTGCAAGAGACATGGTTTTAGGATGTGCAGGAGTCTTGGTTTTAGGATGTGCAATAGTCATGGTTTTAGGATGTGCAATAGTCATGGTTTTAGGATGTGCAATAGTCATGGTTTTAGGATGTGCAATAGTCATGGTTTTAGGATGTGCAATAGTCATGGTTTTAGGTTGTGAAGAAGTCTTGGGTTTAGGATGTGTAGGAGTCTTGGTTTTAGGATGTGCAATAGACATGCTTTTAGGATGTGCAGGAGTCTTGGTTTTAGGATGTGTAGGAGTCTTGGTTTTAGGATGTGCAGGAGTCTTGGTTTAAGGATGTGTAGGAGTCTTGGTTTTAGGATGTGCAATAGTCATGGTTTTAGGATGTGCAGGAGTCTTGGTTTTAGGATGTGTAGGAGTCTTGGTTTTAGGATGTGCAATAGTCATGGTTTTAGGATGTGCAGGAGTCTTGGTTTTATGATGTGTAGTCTTGGTTTTAGGATG